>NW_006800641.1:161823-163180 GCF_000485575.1 Poecilia formosa | reverse complement strand
AACTTCAAAGCGCTTAGCCAAGGATTTAAGACGTTGTCCTTACCGTTTTGAACAACAGGAGAAGAAAAAAAGGGAGCAGTTATCAAATTCCGCTCCAAGGAAGACGATGAAGGAGGGAGGAGCTTATTTTCCTCCAATCAGACTGGAAACCATTTAACTCAGCAAATGTTAAAACAACACTTAACGAGTAAAATCAACCCTGATGCAATCAACTATTGGAAATAACTTTAACACTGGGTGCCATTTAACGCCATTTAACGCCATCAAGGGTTAAAACAACTCTTAATGAGTTAAAGTCAACTCTGAAGCCTTTAACCCTGAAATTTTAACTCTTCAGTTTTTGCTGTGTACATATGTCTAAAAATGTCCAACTGAAACTGTACTGCAAAGGCCAAAAGTTTTATTATTTTAACGAGTTCAGATCAGAATTTGGATTGCTTTCCTAGAAGGCAGTGTCAATGTTTATTTTGGATTGACAAAAAAAAATTGATCAATTTAGGCAGAGGAGCAAAAGATGTAGACAAAGATTTTGCAGTACTGTAAGATGTCATTGCGTTTCAAATCAAATGTTTTGTTGGACTTGGATTTATGTATTAATTCAATCAAAATTTAAGGCACACAAATGTTGTGAGCCAGTTGTTGTCCAATCTTTTTGTTTTTACATAATCAATTATTATCATATCCACTTTAAAAGTTTCATGTCCAATTTGTGCCTTTCTACCAAGACACACATGTGTTTCGAAATCAACAGTTAGTTCTGTTAGTAAATTAGTTAGTCTGTTATTAGAAAAAGTAAAAACAATAATATCAATAAAAAAGAAAAGAAAAGAAAAAAATGTCAAACTAAATGAAGAAATGAAGCAGTCTTGTAATAAATGCTGTCTGGTCTTAAACCAAAGCTGAAATGTGATTACTCCTTTTCCAACATTCCCATTTTGAAGTAAGGTAACCGAATTATCTACTGTGGATTTAGAATCATAAATTGTCTTTGAGACAAGAATATTTTATAATGAACCTTAATTGAATCTGGAGCTGTTTCATAATCACCTTTTAATTCATACAAATATTCATATTCATTTACCAATTCTGTTCCCTCTTTAGACATTTTAAGGTGACCAAGTTCCACATAAAAATGAATCCTGTTTTGATAAGATAATAAAAGAGAAAAATTTTGATGAGTCCATGATAAAGTTCAACTCTGCTATAAACCTGTTTTCAAGTTTCATTAAGTTTAAATTTAACCCTGTCTCCAGCTAAGCCGAATTTCAAAAACTTCAACCCATTAGATGTCTATTTTGTTTATAATTTTACCTGTTATGTAATTTCATTCATCCTTCATACAGTTAATTTTACCACA
>NW_006800641.1:158750-161084 GCF_000485575.1 Poecilia formosa | reverse complement strand
AACCTTCTGCTAAAACAATATCAGGGATTCATAAACAACTTCAGATCAATTTGTTGTCATTACATTGTTGAGCAAATAGCACTCAAAAAAATGACAGTGTTTCTTTGGGATCTATAATAGACTAAATTATTGAACAGCTAAAAAAAAAAGGTATAAAGACAAAATAGAAAAAAATTGGAAAATCAGTGCCACAAATAATCATAACAAGCTTGTGTGCTTTCAAGGCACACAAGGTCTGCTTGGCCCTGGCATCAGCACCCTTGGCAACTCCACAAGGGATAAGCGTGTATGATAATGGATGAAAATTATATTCTCTCATATTTTGCTTTTTCTGGACCTTTAACCCTTTTGGATGTATAGTATAATGTTTTTTACCTGTTGCTTTATTGGGGCCTGCTATGCAATGCATGGCAGGAACCTACTGTTCTACACCCAATAAGCTATCTCTTTATTATTTATTTTTCTTCCATCACCGTTAATGCGACCCGTACCGCTGCGTGCAACCCCACAAAAATTGTGTCAAAACGTTCAACTTGATCCCAAGAAGGGAGCTATAACTTTTAGTGGGATTCTGAGTTAAAATGACATAGAGGCTGAGTGTCTCAGAATAGGTAATCTTTCTCTCTGAAACACACACAAACAGCACAGTGGAGGTCTGACTCCAAAACTCTTTTTAACTCCCCCTCACAGGCACAAATATCGCCCTATTGATGTCAAAGTCGGTCATAACATAGATATACATGCCTGCTTCCGTAAAATGTTTTCAAAATGTTGCTAGAGCTTATGGTTTTTTGTCAGGGTACTTGAGACCGACAATGGGTGTCTCACAAGTATAGAAACTCCGTCTCCAGCATACAGTCTGACAGAGAGAGCCAGCCCAGGTGCAGATCATTAATTGCCATAGCAACGTAGCCCTGACAGAGGCGGTGAGTGGTGACACAAACAGGCGCAGAGAAAGGTCTCACAATGCATTGTGAGAAGAATACATATTTCCTGTGACTATTCATAATTTGCTTACATAAAATTATTATTTCTCTGAATTTTTTGAGTGTGAATTAAAATCCTTAGTAAGAAGATTTAAATTTTTTTTTTAGAAATAAATAATTACCCACTGTCTTCACGTTTTTATTTTGGACCGTGAGTGAGAACCACATGTGCGAAGCTTATAGTCGTCAGTCTCGGACTGGATTTTGCTGTGTATCGGGTTCAGCTGTTGTAATGTAGTGGTGAATCCATGTTGCACTATGGTTATGAACTTATGAAGTGTTTCTGTTATTCTCCAGTGGTGAATTTTGTCCAACATTTCAGACCTGCACCTTTGTGTGAGCTGTGGCAAAAATGCTAGGTCAAAAGCAATGGGTGTGCTTCTGCATGCCCCATTTAAATTTCTTAAGGAATTTTCTAGTTCCTTTTTTGAAGTTTTTTTAAATGACCCCTTATGTCCAAGCTTCTATACAAAGGAACTTGCCTAACGCCTACTGCACAACTAGTCAGGGATCCCTAATCCCCTCCCCACCTACATGCAGCAGGGTGAGCTCATCTACATTGGTGTCATCTGCAAATTAATGATCTGGTTTCCTTAAATGTGAAGATGACCAGTAAAATTTAACCTTATTTGGCACAAAGTGTGGGAAATTATGTCAGTTGCTCAATGTGCCACAGATATGTGCCACATATTTGTTTGGGTTTTAATGTGCAAAAAAATTAGATTTAGAGATGATGAAAATGAAAGACAGAATAAAGAAACATGCCCAACAATATGGTTCAGTTCTTCTCAATGTTTATGATGTAAATGCTCAGAAAACAGACAATAAAACTGTTTTGCATGTATGATCTGTCAGCGGTTGTACATGAAACATAGAACTAGACCTTGTGAAAGTTCTACGTTTTCTTTAGTACCTTTATGCAGGCCTGGCGGCATGGGCGGGGATTGGGGGACATTGCCTGCCCACAGAGTCAGCCGTGCCCCCCCTGGACTGGAAGCTGTTTGTTGTTTTTACCTCAGAGTGGCAAACTGTCTGTTATTCCTATGACGATTTGATACAGTAGGATCTTCTGCACTTCTCATATCTGTGTCACTTTTTTCAGTAGTTAAAACTGTTAAATTCGTTGTTAACACGTCATAATCGTGTTAACAATTTCACGGTTGTTAACACAATCGTGTTCGTGTGACTGTATTTGGAGGGAATACTACTTTGGAATAGCAGTTTTTAAAGGGACCGACACCTTGTTGGTGGCATGTTCCTCCGCGCCGCCGAGGAACATGAACGCTGAGACGCTCGTGCTGGGTTTACACCTGTGCGGCAGAGACGGAGATCTGCTCTGCGGCGGCTA
>NW_006800641.1:156317-158740 GCF_000485575.1 Poecilia formosa | reverse complement strand
ATGATCTGGTTTCCTTAAATGTGAAGATGACCAGTAAAATTTAACCTTATTTGGCACAAGGAGTGGGAAATTATGTCAGTTGCTCACTGTGCTACAGAAATGTGTCACATATTTGTTTGGGTTTTAATGTGCAAAAAAATTAGATTTAGAGATGATGAAAATGAAAGACAGAATAAAGAAACATGCCCAACAATATGGTTCAGTTCTTCTCAATGTTTATGATGTAAATGCTCAGAAAACAGATAATAAAACTGTTTTGATCTGTCAGCGGTTGTACATGAAACATAGACCCTAGTGAAAGTGAAGAGGTGTGTTCTGCGTTTTCTGTAGTACCTTTATGCAGGCCTGGCGGCATGGGCGGGCATTGGGGGACATTGCCTGCCCACAGAGTCAGCCGTGCCCCCACTGGACTGGAAGCTGTTTGTTGTTTTTACCTCAGAGTGGCAAACTGTCTGTTATTCCTATGACGATTTGATACAGTAGGATCTTCCGCACTTCCCATATCTGTGTCACTTTTTTCAGTAGTTAAAACTGTTAAATCCGTTGTTAACACGTCATAATCCTGTTAACAATTACACGATTGTTAACACAATCGTGTTCGTGTGACTGTATTTGGAGGGAATACTACTTTGGAATAGCAGTTTTTAAAGGGACAGACACCTTGATAGTGGCATGTTCCTCCGAGCTGCCGAGGAACATGAACACTGAGACGCTCGTGCTGGGTTTACACCTGTGCGGCAGAGACAGAGATCTGCTCTGCGGCAGCTACGCAGGCGTGTTAGGATCATGGCAGCAAACCAGCAAAACGCAAAGAACTTTGCACAGTTTTCCCCTAAACTAACCGACTGAGTTGAGTAAAGCTGTTCGATGAAGGTAATGTTAGCTAAAAGATGACTAACTAAAAACAATACAGCGCCTTAAGCTTGTTAACAAGTAGCCTGTAGAGAACTGATGTTGTCCATGTTCAGCTACATAGATTAATTTTGCCCCCCAAAATAAGTCGATGCCCCCCTGTTAAACTCGTCTAGAGCCGGGGCTGCCTTTATGCCTTAACACATCCAAGCTATCAGAAAAACCACAAGTTACAGATCTAAACTTTTGTCTTTGTAGAGCATTCTTAATCATTGTTGGAAAGATCAAAACTGCTTTTCTTTTGTGAATTTTTTCTTTACAAATTTTCCCAGACTAGCTCCAAACACTGGTTCTTGGTAGAAAATTACATAAAGATTTGGTTGAACCTTAAAATAACCAAGTCTGAACCAATGTTTTATCAGTAAAAAATAAATAAATAAATAAATTAAAAAAAAGAAGAAGCAAATATGTAAAGTAATCCAGAACTAAAAACATCATATGCTAATGCCCATGAACAAAAAAAAAGGCAGATAAATAAAGAGTCATAAAACAAATTCTTAAAATTACTGAAAACAAGGTGGGAATGAATCTGATTCTGGCCTTTATTGCCTAGAGTTCTTGGCATTAAAGGTCAGTATAGAATGTACCCAAATAGACTCAGAAGGTAAGTAGCAGCATGCACATGCACGGCCTTTCCCTGAAGCCTCCCAAGGGCTCTCGCAAGTGTTTATACAGTACACATAATTCATATTTGTTTACCCACTTATGTGGGCCTGGTGGGAAATGACGATCACTCAAAACAACATTAGCACATCAAATATTGTACCAAGTTTTACTGGAGCCACTGTGGGACACAGTCTGCCAAGCAAAACAAAGAGTCCCTATTGATTGTTCCTGTATTTGGCCAAACAGTTTCTCTGTACCAGCGTCAATCACTGTACTACAGTAAACACAGGTCTAAAGCCAACATTTCATCAGGGTCTCACACCATCCTAGTAAAAAAACAGTATACTTTAGTATATTTCAAACACTTACATTTGTGAAAGTATATTTTAAGTATACTGAGTATTAAGTGTACTACCTATAAATATATATGAAGCAGTGGTGTAAAATGTGTATACTAAAAGTATGCTTGTACCAGTTTTGAAATTATAACTTTAAGCACACCTAAATATAATTGTACCAAAATACACTTTTAATAAATATATTAAATAAAAGTATACTTTAAGGGTGAGTAAATACACACTTGCTCAAGTGTATATTTAAAAGATCTTTTTAAATATCTGTAAAAGATATTTTGTGTATATTTTAAAATATATGCTCAAAATAGAATTTTTTTAAAATTCACTTAATGCTTACTTTAAATTATTAATTTCAGTATGTTTTAAGTTACATCTCAGTGCATACTTTAGGCTAATAAAGTATCCCTTTCTAGGTGCCTTAATAATCTTTTACTACTTTTGTTTAAATGGCAAAGAATGAAAAAATTATAATCCTTATAGTGGAACTTGATGTAATATTGTTTAACAAAGTAACTAATGTGTTGTTGAGAAAAATGATTATTTTTAGTG
>NW_006800641.1:146276-155629 GCF_000485575.1 Poecilia formosa | reverse complement strand
CTTTTTATCTATTTATTAATCTCTAATCTTGTTTTTTTTGGTGGTTTAGAGTCCTTGTCAAATGGTGTTTTGACTAAAAATTTGGATCTTTTCTTTTTAGATTCCAATCTTTCTTTCAAAATCTTTTTTTCTTTCTTACTGTTTATTCAATTTCACATGCTGTAAAGCACTTTGAAATGCCTTGCTGCTGAAATGTCCTATACAAATAAAATTTGATTGATTTTGTGTAACTGTAATTAAAGATCACTGATGTATTGGAGGTAGATGGCAGGTGAAAGGATAGGGGAAAAGAGGAACTGATGGGAGAGCAGAGAGGACCAATGCCTTATTGTTGAACTTAAACTTTCCAAAGAAAAGGGTGTGCAGACAACTGTTGAGCAACCATTAGCACAGACATCAGGTCACAATGTCACAAGACAGTGATGGATATGAGATCATCTGTCCAAGCAGTCAGCCAATGAGACAGGCACAGCAACAGTGCTAGCCGATGCAAACACACCAAAAGGGTGTGTAAAAAAAGGTGAGAGCAAAAGAGGAACCTTTGGTTGGATCCTCCAGGCAACTTCGAGCCAAGATCGAGATGGACAAAGAACTCTGCAGCTGAAGAAGAGCTAGGGCCACAGAGCCGAAGACTGTTCTGCGCATGGGGACCAACCCTGTCAGCCTCGCAACATGTGGCCTTAAATTGCACTTCTCTCATCAGCTGGGTTCAGACCCCAAAGACAAAGATCAAGGCAAAGATGAAGATGAAGACAAAGATAAAGATAAAGGCAAAGACAAGGAACAAAGGCATAGAGGAAGAACTGGTGTGTTCCTTCCCTGAGACCAGCTCGTCTACATCTCAATAGACCAGAAAGATCGTGAGATGAGGAGAAGGGAGCTACAGAGCCGCAAGGCAAGAAGCTGAGGACCGCTACACACAAGAGGAAGTCACCCTAAGACCCGAGACCTGCCGCTCTAAGTCAGTACTCTTCCTGCCAGCACCCAAGTCCTGTGTGACCTCACCATCAAAGCAGAGATGGAAGCTCATCAGACCTGCAGGGACGTCTGCCTCATTGATCAGCACTGTGAGCGTCCTCCTGCTGCAACACCTTCTTCATCATCAGGCCAGTTCTGGGGTTCTGGGGTTTCAAAATGCCATACTCCGTCCGTCTCTCTCAAAGTTTCCCTTTTTTAGTTCTCAATGTCAGTGTCCTGTAAACTGTGGGTGTTTTATTTTGCATGGCGCATTGCTGCCATCTGTTGGACTTTTAGGTAACTGCTTTAGTTTTATGTTTTTTAGTCAGTGTGGTTGTTTGCTAGCGGTAGAGCAGATGAATACACATGTCTGTAATTAAAGACGCATTCCAGGTCGAGTTCTTCGAAGCGATGCCTGTAAGTAGCAGCTTATGCTTCAAAACGAGCCTTTATGTTAACATATGATAAAAGAAGCAACTTGTTTCTTGAATTTATGTTTAATTAGTTTTGGAAATACCTGCGGGCGATTTGATTATGTGCTACGTCATTGCTAACTAGCAGGCCGCTAAGATTTCTTAGGTCTGTAACAGTCGTAATGGTATAGTATCTCTTTAAGACACCCTAGTATCCCTGATGATGTCACATGTATGCGCCACTGCTTCTCTATAGAGAGCGTGGGAGAAATGTACTACAGTAGGATTAGGGGTTGAACCAATTAGTCGACTAGTCAACTAGCCGACTCTAGGACATCTCTCGAGATTTTACATTCCATGTCGACTAGTCGCAGTCATGTGATTGCCGGTGGTGACAACCTGTGCTGATCTGATAGCACAGCATACGTCACAAGACACAAGAAAAATAAGTTAATACATTATAGTTTAAATGATATGTAGATGGATGCATATTTTGCATCTTTGTGGTTTTACAGTGTTTTTAAAAGGAGGTGGAGTTGCAGCTGCAGTCGACTACAAAACACGAGACGTCTAAACTTGCCCCCTTCCCGCTAAGGATGCCACTTAGCCGGCTCGCGAGTGTCTTTGTCACGACGATCTAACTAATACATTATGATGTTATGTTGCTGATTAAATAAAGATATGTGGTAATGACAGCTGCTGATTAAATAAAAGCCTGTAGTGTGATAATGACAGTATATACATGTCTGAAATAAATACAGCCGTCAGTTCGTGCTAAGAAGTGTCATCAGATCAGCTGTCAGAAGTGTATGACAGTCTGACAGCAGATCTGACAGAACACTGGCAACAAAATGGCGTCTTCAAAACAGATCGAGGACAAGACCGCATCTTGTCAAACATGTAGAAATTCGTCAACAGTGTGGAAATATTTCACTAAAGATGACTCTTCTGGTTTAACTATCGTAACATGCAAAATCTGCAAAGCGGTGCTGAAGTACAACAAAAGTACGACCGCGATGCACAGTCATTTGAAAAGGCATCCGCTAATGCTAGCTCCTGAACAACCGGCTCGATCCAGTCAGTTGTCAGTAACTTCATTCATGAAACGCCCAGCTGTGACAGGACACCGGCGGCAGCAAATCACAAATTTGCTCGTGAATTTCATTGTCAAAGACATGAGACCGCTAGCTGCTGTCCACAGAGAAGGATTTAGAGATTTGCTACAGTTTTTTAACCTAGCTATGACGTTCTGTCTTACAACACTCTGTGGAGCGCTATTAAACACCATGACAACCTCCGTGAAAGAATCACTAAAGAAATGAAAGATCAGATTGTGTCACTGACAGCAGATCTGTGGACATCTTCCACTATGGAGCCGTATATTACAACAGCTCATTACATCACTGAGTCATGGGAGCTGAAAGCCCGGGTGCTGTGCACATCTCCGATGCCCGAAAGACATACCGCTGCCAACATCGCCGATCGTCTGTCTAGTATAATCCATGTGTTTTGCACTGTCCATGATAATGCAAGCAACATGAATCAAGCCATGGAGCTCTGCAAAATGTTTCCTAACGATCTGGGTTGCACTGCGCACACTCTCCAGTTGGCATTGTTGGGGATCAGGCTGGGTTAGTGTTTTTCCAGGTCTATCCACCAGAGGGCGCCTTGTGGCTGTTTTTCTCCAGAGGTTGGACCAACAGGTCTTGGTTGACACACCTGCAAGAAATAATCATCACCATGAGGAGTATATGAGCAGCAGGCGGCCAGTTCCTCCTCGCCAGAGTGTTTGCCAGCACTGGTACACTGAGCCCTCATAGTGTTGCTTAAACAGCTTGAGATTTTGATACGTAACTTCTTCATAGTCTAATCTGTCTTTGTTGATCCTCTCTAGGTCGTTGCAAGTTCCATTGGAACCGTTCAAGTTACCTGAGTCTCGGAGGAATCCTCTCGTGCCGCTTCTGCACTGTTTCCTCTCGGTCTTGCGNAATGAAGATGATTAGCTCAAACAGTCCAAGTACAGGTAGCACAGCTGAACGGAAGGCTAGAGTTCACACTGGTAGCAACTGACTTTAACAGACTGGAAAAACGAGCAGAAGAGCCGACAGGACTAGACAGTTCTACCGTGACGACTCAAACATGCAAACATGACATACAACTATTGACAAACGACCAGAACAAAATCTAGGTGGCAAAGTTCCATAGTATTTTTCCTAATGTGGACAAGCCACTGAAAAACCCTGATCATTGCCTTTAACTGATCTAGTAGACCATTAGCAGAGTGGCATGCTGGGAGCATCATTCCATTAGAAGTTACTGATGCTGGAAGATGGCCTATTGGCATGCAGCAGCGGTTCTGCTGCACCTTTGTGGAACACACAGTCATTCTGTTTCATTTAAGTGATTTTGATCGAGTGGTTTCTCTTCTCACCATCACATTGTAGAATTAATAATGAATAAGAAATGCTGTTCTGATTCACTTATCAATTTTAAAGCACACATGGAATCTTGAATAGTCTGTTGCTGCCAGGCTTTTACCCCTCAGGGCACAACCAGGCTAGTGGAAAATAATGAAAGAATCTGAGCTTTAATCTAGCAGAAATGATTTCATGCAAAGAAAAGTTAAGATGATCAGACCAAAGTGGATAGTGTTCTAAGGAATTTAAAAGATTGATGGCTTGTAAATTATATCCAAATGAACTGATTCAGTATATTTTATTAGGAGGCTATTACCTGAATTAACATAAAACCTAGAGACAAGGCAGGCAGACCAAACACAGCCCCAAACGTTCCCCCAAAAAAGGCCATATGTCCAGATTTGTTCATTTAGTTTTGACAAACTTTGGGAGAAAAGTTTTGTCAAAGTTTTTTTGTATCAAATGTAAATAAAAACAAATTTTAATGCTGCAATCTATGATTAAAATGGCACTGACACTTTCACATTGCATATGCATTGTTCAATAAATGAAATAGTTTGAATAACTGTTAGGGTTGAAAAGGGCTGCACATGCATAGTTGGTAACACTGTTGCTTTGCAGAAAGAAGGTCCTGGGTTCGATTCCCAGCCTGGGCTCTTCTGCATGTTGCATGTTCTCCCTGTNCTGTCCAGTTCGTTGGAATTCCACTGTCGTCATGCTCCAGCGGCTGTTCGAGCAGAGGATTGCGGTGCAGTCTGTACTTGGTGATGAAAACGTCACCAAGCCAAATGTCCAGAAGTCACTTGCAATGAGAGCATCACAGTGGGAGGTAATAGAACAGCTGATTCTGGTACTTCAACCACTGGCAAAGGCTACTGAAGTGATGTGCGCAGAGTTACATGTTGGGCTCTCCTTCATCTATCCGGTGATTTTCAACATGATCAGCACCACTCTGCGAGTTGAAGCATCTGATCTGGGAGTTTTGCCCTCATTTAAAAACACCGTCCACAAACAGCTGGAAACACGCTTTCAGCTGCATTCCGACAATCTGACGGAGTCTATCCCTCTCATTGCCTGCATGTTAGATCCTCGCTTTAAACATCTACACTACATCTCACAGAGCCAGAAAGAGGCCACACAGAGTCACCTGAGCAGCCTGCTGCGCAACTTGGGAGAGTCGTCTGGAGCAACAGGTGGGTCCAATGGATTTTAATGTATTGTAAACTGTTCAACATTTAGGTTGAGCAGTTTACGATAACTTTAGTTTATAATGTCCAAATGAAGTCAAAATTTATGAACTTAGCGTTATTTATTGTATTTATAGCCGTAGCTGTCCAAGGGGAGGAAAGGGAGGAGGTGGAGGACGTGCCCGATCAGAGCGAGCCGGTGACCGGGAAAAAAGTCAGACGTGAAGAAGATATTTTGCAACTTTGTGGGCCACATTACCAGAGTTACAGGGGATCAGCAGCACACAGCACCACTGCTGCCGAAGAAATCCTTGATTTTTTTTGACAAAAAATTGACAAAATTAAGTATTTTTTTGACCACTCCCCAAAATTGTATCTTTCATCAGATTTCAATAAAACTTCTCTACTACAGATAAATTAGGCTGCTGAATAACATAAAGGCATCCATTTTGGCCATCTTTAATAGTTTCCTTGATATTGCTGGTAGGAAATAGGGACTTTTTGTTTGTTTTTTAAAAAAAAAATCTAATTTTTGAGAATTTTTGACTTGCACCAAAATTTTTATTTTTTAATGCATTTTATTGAAACTTCCTTCCTAGATGTCAATTAGGCTGCAGACTCATATAAAAACATTTATTTATGGCTATCATAGTAGTTTTTTCTATATTGTTGGCAGAAAATAAAGATTGTTTTTCTTTTAGATTTCTTTCTTTATGGAAAATTCCCTACTATTGACCATCTGAAAAAGTGCCAAAGAAAGTACAGTTTATTATAAAAACGTGTCTAGAATTTATCATTTTAGTATAGATACAGTCACTTCATCATGCCGCCACCCACATAATGATGCCCTGGGCGGTTGCCCATGCCTCCCATATCAGAAACCGCCATTGAGCACGTCTGCTAACGCGCTTCATGTCCTTGTTGCAAAAATCGCACAAAACCAGCACAGACCTAAACCATACAAATACAGATCATCATGCATAATTCCCGTGGCCCATAAAAACAGCGGATCTAATCCGCTTTTTTATTATTATTAAATAATAAGGACAAAGCATACCTGTGGAAGAGGGGGAGGGGAAGGAGGAGGAGGATGAATAACCCCACGTTCAGGTGAGGAGGGGAAGGGACCATGTTTGCTTAATTTCNGCATAGTTGGTAACACTGTTGCTTTGCAGAAAGAAGGTCCTGGGTTCGATTCCCAGCCTGGGCTCTTCTGCATGTTGCATGTTCTCCCTGTGCATGGGTTCTTTCCAGGTACTCCACACTGTAAAAAAAACAAAACGCAGATCTTATGGTAAAACGCCGGCAGCTGGGGTTACCGAAATTCCACTGTAAAACAAAAACACAGATTTTACCCATAATTGTTATTTACAGTGGAATTTCGGCAACCCCAGCTGCAGGCGTTTTACCATAAAACAAAACAAAACAAAAAAACAGATTTTACCTGTATGTCATAATGGAGTCTAATTTTTTAACCCACATGCAGAACGCCAGGTGGAGAATAGAAATCAGTTAAATAAGTTTATTATAAACACAAAATAATGATTAACAATCGGGTTCTGGGGAAAGTCTGCAATCTGGATCATTGGAGCACTGGGAGGCAAAAAAAGAGAGAGATGGTGCGTTCAGGGGTCGTTGAAAATGGCAGTGTCAGAATAAACAGACTGGTCTTACTTGGGTGGAGGTAGTTCTTGTCCAGCGGGAAGAATCACTATGGTTACCGGGGTTTGGTTCAGATGGAGGGTTGCTGCTTGACTGAAGAGGCTGCGGTGGAGGGCAGACAGGGTAAGCTTTGGATCACAAAAGGTGAGGAGCGAGTGAGACTGACAACAGGGTAATCGAAAGAAGTTTGGTTTACTGTGGAGGTGTCAGTGGAACTCTGGCAACCAGTGGGTCCACAGCGTCAAGAGGAATAACCTGAGGAAGAAGCATAAAGAGATATCACTTGAAGTCCATAACAGGAGATCACAATGAGAAGCATGGAGGGCTGGAGTACCAAATACTGGCTAACACTGGATCTGAAGTGTCGGCAGCTCCATCCTCATATACTCCTCCAGATGATCTGATTAATTGCAGCTGTGCAGGAATCCAGGAATCAATGGCAACGCCCTCGGGAGGGAACCGCTTCTTGGCAGCCTCAGGTGGTAAAAGAGGGTGAAAGCAGCAAAAAGGAACCATTCCAACAACCTGGGTTCCCAACACCATAAATTGTTTTTAAGTGTGGAATTTTGCCAACTCCAGCTGCCGGCATTTTACCGTAAAATCTAAGTTTTTTTTTTTTTTTTTACATTGTGGGGTTCCCAGAATTCCACCGTAAAAAAAATTACACACGCCACATGCGCAGCCTGTCGCAGCACCTTGTGCACCTCTGGATGTTTGTAACTCGACGCGGATCGCGCGCGCCGCCGTTCACACAAACTGGTTGATCTCGAAGATGGTCTTCCAGGCGGCTATAATGTGAACCCTTAACTATAGGCGCCATACTGCTGTCTTGGCTCAAAAACGTGCTCAACCCGAACTGTCAAAAGCGCAACAATAACTCAGCCTTTAGTCCCTGACATCACCGCTGTATCACCGACAGAGAGAAAAGGGGTTGTGAGCTAGGCGGCTCAGTTGATGTAATCAGTGTACCTGTAACTAGTCCGGCTCCTTTGCTGATTCGATCTAGTTCATCTCCAAGAGGGGGACAAAATATGCGTCCAGTTTTTGGCTTTTCTTTGCTCTCACAAGCACAACCCATGTGTATAGACCTTAGTTCTCATGGCGGTGGTCGCAGGTTCAATTCCCGGCCTGGCTATATTTGCCATATGTCTTCCCCCTCTCTCATAACCCTCCTTCCTGTCAAACCACTTTCGAATAAAGGCCACTAGAACCAACAGAACCTTTAAAAAAAAAACTTCAGCAAAATTTGGAATTTTGACTGATTAATTCTGTTAATTTTAAAGTAATTAGCTGCAGGCAATATTACAATTTTTTTTAATGAATTTTATAATTACTTAAATTTTTACATAGATTTCTCTGTTTTTTACGTTTCAAAATCACCTGCAATATATGTTTATGGAGTAATTGTAATGTATCGTCTACAGTAATTAAGTGCTTTTTATATTAAAGTCAGCAACTAACTATTTTACCATTTTTTGCAGTAAATTTACGGACTTCTTTTGCAGCGTTGACTGACGGTGATTCCATGTATTTTCTGCGGTAATAAAATGTTTCGGATTTTACGATCAGAAACGGTTGTATTTTACCATTTTTTACCATGAATTTTACAATGCAGCTTCCTCCCACAGTTCAAAAGGTTCTCCTTAGGTGTGTGTGCATGAAGTATTGTTTGTCCTGTCTGTTTCTTTATTGTTCTGCAATGAACTAGTGACCTGTCCAGGGTGACCCTGCCTCTAATCTGTTGACCGCTGGAGATAGGCACCAGTGACACTGTGATAAGCATGTTGGGTAAGGGATGGATGGGGATTGTAGAATGTTGAAACAGTGTCTTGGATTAGCTGTGCATTATAATACATTACAGTAATTAATAAATAAATACTTTTTCAATCATATATGATTAGGTTTTGAGTAAAAAAAATATTTTTTTTAATCATGTGTGATTCAAGATTGAATTAAAGAAAAGCGCTGAATGCCCTGAGCAGGAGGGGAAATGTGGTTTAAGGTTGCAGTACAATTTGTATATTTATTGCTAATAAGAATAACCAATATAACAAATGATTACGATATGGTTCTGTGTTTATTGAACTCATATGTGCATATAATAAAGTAAGGACCGCAGGGTGAAGTAGTCACTTTTTCTGAAGTAGTCACCTTTATCACTACTACTTATATAATTTCGCAACATGCTTGTTAACTTAATAAGTATTGTGCTTTACTGGAGTTGTGACCAGTTGGTTAGACAATGACCAACAATATTTTTCTCTCAAGTACTTCTGGATGTCTCTGGAGGAGATACATTGGTTAAGGTTTCAGACCTGGACTGAGAGCACGCGATGCTGACAGCAAAACCCGGCCCTGGTTAGCACAGAAAATTGACATTATCGTTCACAACTTCTTCTCTTCGCTGATTGGCCTGGTAGAGAATCTAATGGAGAGAATCCAAGTGAAGGGGAGAAAGCTCAGACTGTACTGGAAGTGGGAATTTTTTCAAGTGGAGTTTCACAAGAAGAAAATGGTGAGGCAAGAAAACACACACACAGTAAGAAGGCAGCATCTGGTTTTCTGCCTCCCAAGAGATGGGCCCTGCATACGCCATCCATGTCAAACATCTAGAAAATGACAACACATTAGGGAAGGGATACAGGCTGCATGATTTGAATACATATTTTGTGACAATCTAATTAGGTGGGGGATCTGTAATTATCACTGTCAATAAG
>NW_006800641.1:144066-145739 GCF_000485575.1 Poecilia formosa | reverse complement strand
GATTACCACGCCTCAGGCAGTGGCGCAACTACACATTATTCAGGTGGATGCAAAAACATAAATCAGCCCCCCCCCCCTCTCCCCCGAAGGAAGGTTGAAGGAGCATGGAAAATATACACATTCAGTCAGATGGTTTATCTTCCACCACTCCATCAGCGATCCCGGTCCTTCCATCCCCGGTCAGGCCCGCAGAAGCTCGCTCCGATCGTCTTTCTTTTCTTCCATGGCTCAAATCCAGGGAATATCCTCCAGCTGCCTGGCGTGTTCCCGATTGACTTTCAGCTAGTCCTCACTGATCTCTCTAACCCCATCATGCCTTCCTTAGGCCTCCATCAGCAACGGCAAAGCAGGAAATCTTCCGTCTTCCGTCCATATCTTCCGTCCTTCCCTCCATGTTGCGGGCGTCCTCTGCCAGATTCCCTGCTCCGGTTCACCACCCTATCCTCTGCTGACGAGCACCAGAACCCCACACGATCCACTGTCTTTATCTTCCCACCTCTGACACCCATTGGCCCTCCCCGACTCTCGTCTCATCGTGGACTCTCTCCTTCGCCCGTATCGTCTCCCCCAGCTCACCTCCAGGAGAACGCCGCCAGCAGACCGCCAGGCTCACTTCCGCGTGTCTCGGCTTGCAGCTGGCTCTCCAGCCTCATCAACCGACAATCTCGCTGCGCCTGTAGGGGCGTTGTCTAGGTAAGATGTACCTGCTCCTGACCTGACTCGTTCTTGTTCTTGTGGTGTTCCCGACACAGAAAAGAATGAACCTCTAGATTTAAGATTGTTACACACTTTTGGTATGATTATGCTCCTATGTGTTGGAGGCTGTTTGGTTGTAAATGTGAAGATAAAAGCAATATAACAAATCGCCACTGGTGGCGCTGTTGTTGTGCACAAGAGATGTGAGTTGGACCTGTAAGAAGAAGACGAAGTTCCCTGTTCCTGAATCATTTTTGCCATGTGCTATCTCCAGTTAAATGCTTGAATATTATTTTATTTGACCTAGTGTATCATACACAACAGATTCTTGGCGACGAGGATGGGATATTCAAGTTGGAAGGCACAGAGTCCGCAGATGGAGCGGCTCCACAGAGGCAACACGCGACGGTAAAAAGCCGAGCGTTTTGGTGAGTGAAAGGACTGCCGAACTCGAGCTACAAGATGGCGTTTGGAAAGCCATAAGACTTTCACTTCGACGAAACTGAAGAAAGTTTTGACAACTACCGCGAGCGTCTTGAGCAGCATTTTGCTGCAAACGACTTGGACACAAAAGAAGAGAAAACTAGGTCAGTGTTTCTCACGGTGGTAGGGAAAAGATCCCATAACTTGCTGATCGATCTGTGTGCTCCGGATAAACCGTCAGAGAAAAGCTACGAAGAGTTGGTGGATTTGCTACAGAGACATTATGTACCAAAGACGAACTTTATTGCAGAAAGGTGCAAGTTTCACGGAAGAAACCAAAAAGACAACAAAACAATCAGAGAGTATGTGGCTAGTTTACGAAAATTAGCGGCTACGTGTAAATTTGGGACTTTGTTAGATGAATTACTGCGTGATAGATTCGTCTGTAGGGTAAAGAGCAGCGAGCTGAGAGATTGGCTGCTCAGCACCACGCACACCAAAGACTTGGCGCTGCCGGTGGCTGTACAAATGGCACTCTCCTTTGAGGTAACTAA
>NW_006800641.1:131944-143873 GCF_000485575.1 Poecilia formosa | reverse complement strand
AAATCCCTCGCCAGAAGTTTATTCTGGTGGCCAGCAGTAGATGAGTGCATTGAACAGGAAGTCAGTGAGTGTACCATTTGTCAAAAGCAGCGTAGTATGCCTTGTACTGCACCAGTGCATAAATGGAAATGGGCTGCCAGCCCCTGGGAGAGAATCCATCTGGACTTTGCAGAGGACCACAAGCAGATGTTTCTGCTAGTCATGGATGCCTATGCTAGATGGCCAGAGATTATTCCTATGCATAATACTACTTAAGTTAAAACCACTGAAACACTGAGACATTTATTTGCTGCTTATGGTTTACCAAAAGAAGTTGTAACAGATAACGGTCCTCAGTTTGTTTCACAAGAGTTTGAGTCATTTCTAAAAAAACATGGAGTGCAGCACATTAAGTCACCTGAATACCACCCTGCCAGCAATGGGTTATTAGAGCGTTTAGTCCAAAATCTTAAAACGTCACTAGCAAAGAATCAAGCCGTAGGTGGTATGACACTTGAGCACTGTGTTGCAAATTTTCTTTTAGGGTACCGAAACACACCCCATACAACTACAGGGAAAACTCCCGCTGAGTTATTTCTAAAAAGACAGGTTCGAACAAGACTGTCACTGATCAGACCCAGTTCTCTCAGAGAATGCAAAACAACACAGAACCATCTCTTCCATGTTAGAGTTTTCACAGTTGGTCAACCTGTATTGGTAAAGAATTACAGGGGAGGAGAGAAGTGGTTGAATGGAGTTGTACAAGAAATCTTGGGTCCTGTAATTTACAGTGTGGAAGTGAATGGGAAGTGTGTTAAAAGATATGTAAATCAAATTCTGGGTGTAAATGGAAATCCAGCTCATTTGACACAAACAGACTCTGATACTGGAAACTTTTGGAATGATGATGATCTCGATACAACCAAAGGTGTGGATCAACAGATGGAAGAAAAAACTGTTGGGAATCAACCAATAGATGTGCCATCAACTACAGTCGAAAGGAACACTCGTCCAGTGAGGAACCGGCGACCTCCTGATAGACTGAACTTGAAACTGCAACTCTAAATGAGGGTTTAAAAAAAAGAAAGTGTTTCTTGATTTCTGTTATATTGATAAAGAAAAAAAAAAGGTGAAAGATGTTTCACTGATTGAGAAAGATTGATTTTACAGGGGAGGAGCTGTGGTGTTCCAGACACAAAAGAATGAACCTCTAGATTTAAGATTGTTACACACTTTTGATATGATTATGCTCCTATGAGTTGGAGGCTGTTTGGTTGTAAATGTGCAGATAAAAAAGCAATATAACAAATCGCCATTGGTGGTGCTGTTGCTGTGCACAAGAGATGTGAGCTGGACCTGTAAAGAAGAAGATGAAGTTCCCTGTTCCTGAATAAATGTTGCCATTTGCTATATCCAGTTATCTGCTTGAATATTATTTTATTTGACCTAGTGTATCATACACAACAGTTCTGCTTGCATGACGTCACAGATAGTGTCCCCAAATCATGTGTATTCGGACTCCTGTTGCCAGTCAGTCTCAGCATCTTCAGGGTTGTGTTTAGCTCAGTTTGTGCGCTTCGCAGAACCGGACTTTAAGCAATCTAAATCTCCGCCTTTCTAATTGCTCTTTTGTCAGTGTGTGGTGTTTCCCCCGCCCGGCTGCCGCAACACTCTCTTCGCTCCATTACTTTAAATTGCTCTAGATTCCGTAAGGGATCCACAGCTGACTCAGTTTTGTCTCTTGCACACATTTTGTCTTAACCCCAGCTGCCCGCTGGTCTCTGTGCAGCATCACATTTCTTTAAACATTAAGTTAACATCGCAACCGTCCCAGAAGGCTCAGGACACACCTGCCAACACGCCGTGTTCCGGGCCGAGTACTGGTTCTGATCATTATCTCTCCAAATCCATCGTCTCACCGCAGCCGGCAGATCGTCCCACGTCCTATATTTCCCAGTCTCCCTTGTCAATTCTGGCTCCAAATGTGAACTCAGCGATGTGAACTTCGCGAGCGTCCTGCTCCAGCGTCCAGGTCGTTCAGTTTGCCACGTCGCTCATTCTGTTGACTTCCGTTACTCTTTCCCTCGTTGTTAGTCAGATCGAACTCGTATTAATGTGGCTTACTCGCACTGTGTACATGGGCATCCGCATTAAGGAGGACCACAACATTTAGATGAGTTGTCAGTTCAGCATGTACAATAAAAAAAAAAAATCAGATTTCTCCCGACAACTGGACGGCCGCACATGCTTGTTGCAGTTTCTTTACCTAATCGCTATTGGATCTAGTTGCAGTCAATTACAAGCACACTCTGGTTCTCTGATAGTCCGACCGTTAAGATAAATCAGCCGTCGCTGGCAATAAGGGTTTATGATCTACCTTCTCCGTATTGTGGCTGATTAAATGTCAGAGTATTGATAATCACTGCTACTTTTGTCAATCACAGCCGTCCGTCTGTGCTGCACGTATGGCAATCTGACATCGGTGTCCCACCAGAACACCAGCCTTTCTGGCCTCGCGCATTGTGCTCGTTTTCCGATGGCAATAGTGGTAGTTTATGGGAATTAAAATAAAATATTAATATAAAAATAAATAAATAATAATAAATTAATTAATTAGATAATATTTCAGGTTAGCATCCCGTTTTCTGTTTTGAGGGGGTTTACAAGAGGACGATCGGCCCCTATTAATAATGCCTTTCATGCTCCTCAATCCATTAAAGATCTGTTGTCGTACCAACCGTCTGGTCCATTCCGGTCTTTCATTTCTGATCTGCTCTGCTTCCCCAGAACCAAACANCGGTCCTGTCAGGATGTCAGCGCTCTCCAACAGCAGGATGTCTGCAGCTGGCCCGGTCCGCAGTACCCGCCTGAAGGTGCGCCCCAGCATGCAGATCCATGAGTTTAAAGGGGATCCAGATGACACCCACTTGATGTGAAGTCTTCTCTGACTTCACTGACTTGATGTGAAGTCTTCACTGACTTCGCAAAGGCTCGAAAGCTACAACCTCAGGGTAAAGATAGCAAAAGAAACAGACAAAGATCTGTGTTAAAGGTGGTGAAACAGTTGGTGTTAACTGGCTGGCCTAAACATGTACAGGCTGAGCTGCTGAAGCCATATTTTCAGAGACGTTTTGAGCTCACTGTTGAAGATGATTGTCTGCTGATCCCTTAAGAAATTAAGGGATCAGTTGATGTCTGAACTGCATGAACACCACTGGGGAATAGTAAAGATGAAATCCCTCGCCAGAAGTTTATTCTGGTGGCCAGCAGTAGATGAGTGCATTGAACAGGAAGTCAGTGAGTGTACCATTTGTCAAAAGCAGCGTAGTATGCCTTGTACTGCGCCAGTGCATAAATGGAAATGGGCTGCCAGCCCCTGGGAGAGAATCCATCTGGACTTTGCAGAGGACCACAAGCAGATGTTTCTGCTAGTCATGGATGCCTATGCTAGATGGCCAGAGATTATTCCTATGCATAATACTACTTAAGTTAAAACCACTGAAACACTGAGACATTTATTTGCTGCTTATGGTTTACCAAAAGAAGTTGTAACAGATAACGGTCCTCAGTTTGTTTCACAAGAGTTTGAGTCATTTCTAAAAAAACATGGAGTGCAGCACATTAAGTCACCTGAATACCACCCTGCCAGCAATGGGTTATTAGAGCGTTTAGTCCAAAATCTTAAAACGTCACTAGCAAAGAATCAAGCCGTAGGTGGTATGACACTTGAGCACTGTGTTGCAAATTTTCTTTTAGGGTACCGAAACACACCCCATACAACTACAGGGAAAACTCCCGCTGAGTTATTTCTAAAAAGACAGGTTCGAACAAGACTGTCACTGATCAGACCCAGTTCTCTCAGAGAATGCAAAACAACACAGAACCATCTCGTCCATGTTAGAGTTTTCACAGTTGGTCAACCTGTATTGGTAAAGAATTACAGGGGAGGAGAGAAGTGGTTGAATGGAGTTGTACAAGAAATCTTGGGTCCTGTAATTTACAGTGTGGAAGTGAATGGGAAGTGTGTTAAAAGATATGTAAATCAGATTCTGGGTGTAAATGGAAATCCAGCTCATTTGACACAAACAGACTCTGGTACTGGAAACTTTTGGAATGATGATGATCTCGATACAACCAAAGGTGTGGATCAACAGATGGAAGAAAAAACTGTTGGGAATCAACCAATAGATGTGCCATCAACTACAGTCGAAAGGAACACTCGTCCAGTGAGGAACCGGCGACCTCCTGATAGACTGAACTTGAAACTGCAACTCTAAATGAGGGTTTAAAAAAGAGAAAGTGTTTCTTGATTTCTGTTATATTGATAAAGAAAAAAAAGGTGAAAGATGTTTCACTGATTGAGAAATATTGATTTTACAGAGGAGGAGCTGTGGTGTTCCAGACACAGAAAAGAATGAACCTCTAGATTTAAGATTGTTACACACTTTTGATATGATTATGCTCCTATGAGTTGGAGGCTGTTTGGTTGTAAATGTGCAGATAAAAGCAATATAACAAATCGCCATTGGTGGTGCTGTTGCTGTGCACAAGAGATGTGAGCTGGACCTGTAAAGAAGAAGATGAAGTTCCCTGTTCCTGAATAAATGTTGCCATTTGCTATATCCAGTTATCTGCTTGAATATTATTTTATTTGACCTAGTGTATCATACACAACAGTTCTGCTTGCATGACGTCACAGATAGTGTCCCCAAATCATGTGTATTCGGACTCCTGTTGCCAGTCAGTCTCAGCATCTTCAGGGTTGTGTTTAGCTCAGTTTGTGCGCTTCGCAGAACCGGACTTTAAGCAATCTAAATCTCCGCCTTTCTAATTGCTCTTTTGTCAGTGTGTGGTGTTTCCCCCGCCCGGCTGCCGCAACACTCTCTTCGCTCCATTACTTTAAATTGCTCTAGATTCCGTCAGGGATCCACAGCTGACTCAGTTTTGTCTCTTGCGCACATTTTGTCTTGACCCCAGCTGCCCGCTGGTCTCTGTGCAGCTTCACATTTCTTTAAACATTAAGTTGACATCGCAACCGTCCCAGAAGGCTCAGGACACACCTGCCAACACGCCGTGTTCCGGGCCGAGTACTGGTTCTGATCATTATCTCTCCAAATCCATCGTCTCGCTGCAGCCGGCAGATCGTCCCACGTCCTATATTTCCCAGTCTCCCTTGTCAATTCTGGCTCCAAATGTGAACTCAGCGATGTGAACTTCGCGAGCGTCCTGCTCCAGCGTCCAGGTCGTTCAGTTTGCCACGTCGCTCATTCTGTTGACTTCCGTTACTCTTTCCCTCGTTGTTAGTCAGATCGAACTCGTATTAATGTGGCTTACTCGCACTGTGTACATGGGCATCCGCATTAAGGAGGACCACAACATTTAGATGAGTTGTCAGTTCAGCATGTACAATAAAAAAAAAAAATCAGATTTCTCCCGACAACTGGACGGCCGCACATGCTTGTTGCAGTTTCTTTACCTAATCGCTATTGGATCTAGTTGCAGTCAATTACAAGCACACTCTGGTTCTCTGATAGTCCGACCGTTAAGATAAATCAGCCGTCGCTGGCAATAAGGGTTTATGATCTACCTTCTCCGTATCGTGGCTGATTAAATGTCAGCGTATTGATAATCACTGCTACTTTTGTCAATCACAGCCGTCCGTCTGTGCTGCACGTATGGCAATCTGACATCGGTGTCCCACCAGAACACCAGCCTTTCTGGCCTCGCGCATTGTGCTCGTTTTCCGATGGCAATAGTGGTAGTTTATGGGAATTAAAATAAAATATTAATATAAAAATAAATAAATAATAAATTAATTAATTATCAGGTTAGCATCCCGTTTTCTGTTTTGAGGGGGTTTACAAGAGGACGATCGGCCCCTATTAATAATGCCTTTCATGCCATGAAGTCGCACCTATCTCGTAGTAAGCCAAATTCAGTTAATCACATTCATTACCGAATGAAAACACTTCAGGATTTATTCGAACTTATTCTTGCATTTATCTTTAGCCACATTGATGACTACAGCAGTCTCTTAATTAAAACCAGGAGATGCGGCTCATCGCCCTAATTCTAAATTCTCTCATCGTCCATCACAGCTAGCGAACAGACCTAAAACACTGTTCATTCACTGAACTCTAAACATTCTAGCTCCTCAATCCATTAAAGATCTGTTGTCGTACCAACCGTCTGGTCCATTCCGGTCTTTCATTTCTGATCTGCTCTGCTTCCCCAGAACCAAACAAGTGATGTTCAGCCTCGGGTACCACAAACCGGGAAATTTCTGAAAATATCGTAAAACAGCTGAATCAGAAATCCTTTAAATCTCACTTAACTTTGTGTTTACAAATGGGGTCCAACTGACCCCACACCCGTACCACTTGTATCATTTGCCTCAGTCCTCACTCGCACAAGGGTTAAAAGTCACTTTCTTTAGCCGTTTTGTCACATAATTCATGAATCATTAACGAGCATTTGATGTGTAACTTGGGAAGGAAGTCATCTTTCTATCGCAATTCGGGGCACTTCAGGCTACTCTGCTGCTGAAATGTATTATGTTGAGCTGGAACTTTGATAAGCTCGATAAACATTCCTGATGTTGCATAGGAATGTAATCCCCCCGGGGTCTGTACTGGTGGCGGTGGTCGAAGAAGGATGTGGCCTGAGGGCCAGGAGCAGAAGGTGGAGATGGGGCGGAGGTGGGTTGATCACATCTGGTAAGCGGATGAGGCCGTGGCCAGGAGGTCCTTTCAGCTGGAGCTTGAACAATGATTGGCCAAAGCGAGGCTTGATCCAACACTGATAGGTCCAGAGAGAAGAGGAGGAGGCGCTGATTGATGAGGCAGGTGAGGCTAAAGAGCCTTCCAGATTGAACTTTTGCCAAGGCTGTTTTGCTTATGCTGTTTTGTCCCTCCATTTTCAGTTTATTTTGCTTTTTGTTTTTGTTTCTAAACAAATCATTATGTTTGTCATATGTCTGTGTATGATGTGCATTCCATGGATTGAGTTTTGTGGAAAACAATGGATTTATTGCAGTCCCACTAAATTCATGTGTTACTTTTATTAAGTTCTTTAAAACAGTATTTGTATTTGACTGTAATGAGTTTGTCTGCTACTGTACCACCAACCTCTTTCTGCAGTAAGGAGCAGAGGCAGTAACATTCATCCAATCAACACAAGGCTTTCAGAGAGTGAAACAATTACACCACTGTGGGAGTGACCCATGATAAATACATATTAATTAATGTTTTTGAACGTACTGGTTTCCCGCCATCATCACCCCCACCCCCAAAACCCACACCTACAATACCCCTTCTGCCTTACCCCAAATTGACATTTGACCATGCTAAAAGTAGATCCATAAAAATCCTGTTAGCTTCTTTTCAGCTCTAATCCCTGAAACCAAGTAAGTAGCTCATAAAAATTCAAAGAGGAAACATCATTGCCCTATAAGAGATGAACCATTAAGAGGATTACTGCTTATAAAAACATCATCTGGAGATAGCCTTTAGTTCATAGATTCTTCATTTTAAAAAAATCCCAGCAACTACACATTCCACAGATAATTAAATGACGGATGTTTTCTAGATTGAGAAAAGGTCAACAAGAGCTTAGTATTGATGTGGCCTGTTGGGGCTCTGGCTCAAATGATATGGTTTGGTGCTTTGGTTGGGTTCCAAACAAGCAAACAGTCAGGTGAGCCATGTTTGCATGCCTTTGTTCTTTCCCGCCTCTTGTCCCAGTAAATCCACAGACTTTATTACTTTATTTAATTTTATCTGGAATTATTTTTGATAGAGTAATGTAAAAAAAATACTGTGTAATTATGAATTAAAGGGGAAAATGATACATACTGTTAACAAAAACAGAGTGGAATAAATTGTACTCCCTAAATCAATACTTTGTTTTCATAGAATCCACACATTTATAATTTAATGTCAGCATAAATGCAGCTGTTCTGTGAGAGCTTCAGAGGTCTGCTAGAGAACATTAGTGAACAAGCAACATCACAAGAAATACACTGTAATATATAATACCCCATACCAATACACTAAAATTAAGGTAGGACATTGCAATCAATATTATTAATTAGATTTTACAATGTTTGGAATTGAGGTTAAGGTAATTAATTTAGATATTTTACAATTAGTAATTTTATTTAAATATATTCAGATACAAAATATAAATTAATTATAATTTATCGAAGAAATTAAGTTGAATAAAAATATAATCATTTGCATAAATTAATCATACAAAAATAATTTAATCCAATGTTATAGGACTAAGGTACACTAATCAGTCAAATGATTAGTTTATTAATTGCAGACATGCAGGGTCATCAGGGTACACCTGGACAGGTCACCGGTCCATCACAGGGCAACACGTACAAACCACCATGCTCACACACTACAATGAGAATTTAAGAGAAATATGTTGCTTTTGGACTAAGGGAGGAAGCTGGAGGACCTGGTGCAAGGCAACAATACTACAAACTGTAGTTCTGTTTACTCACGATGATTATTGAGTTCATGAGACAGGTCAAAAACACAAAACTAAACTCAGGCAGAAAAAAGTAAATTCATAAAAAATACTGACTACACACACAAAACAACTGACAAAGCACATAAATGACACAGAAGGGTAAATTTTAATATCTGAGGTTGTTTGAGTTTGGTTTAGGGTTTTGTCATTTTTGTATTCCTTTGTTTTTTCTACTCGTTCTGCCTCATTTCTACTTTTACTTCAGTTTTTTTAGTCTAGTTTATTTCTTGTCTAATTATTCATTGTTTCTCTATATTAGGTTAACCTAGCATAATCTTTTATGTTAGATTAATTTCCTCGTCCCCTGTGCCACGTTTCCCTCCCTCTCAAAGTCTTTGGTTCGGTTGTAAAAATATAATACAATATTCCTTTATTATCAATACAAATCTGAAAGTTGTCTTGCATCACAGCACTGTTTACAAGCAAGCATACATACACAGACAGAATCAAAAGTGTACATTATAAGATGTTCAGGTGATAGGATTGGTCCATGTTCATTGTTTAGTTTCAGATTGATTGAAAGGCCAAGCTGTTTGAATTTTTTTAACTTGACTTTCTAAAAGGCAGAAGTCAAACTAACTGCACTGATTTAAGTGAAGCACATCTTTAGTTGTCATGTTTCAGAAGGTGCATTACAATGAGCAAAGTTATTCTTTAAATCTATCAACCGCAGTAGGCTGGATTTAAGAGGTCTTCCGTTGTCACCATATAATGTGGAATGTGTTCATAGGAGTGTCATAGACACATTTACCTGATAATGTGCCCATGTCCCCTGGTGGTCAGACCAACCTTCTATTTACAGGACAGTCATTCTAAAGGTCAGTGGGTCGACCTCATACCTGCTGCTTCACATCCTGGAAGCTTACCCTGCTCTGTCTACATACCGCTCATTGGCTTCAGTAACGTATCAAAGTTGAAGCGAACTGTGATGTTCATCTCTGGAGGTGTCTGAGCCTTTGTGTCAGTGAGCAAAGTGATAATTTATTTCTGCAGCCTTTTTAGCACATACAACAACACCAGGCTGGAAATACTATGTCCGTCTTTGGGTCCAGCGCACCTAGACAATTACCAAGGTAAGCCATGCATATCAGTCATGTACTGGCTGGAAATAAAACCTGACCATCACTTTTCACATAATGCGTCCATATAACCTTGTTCGGGAAAATTTGACACTGTGGCAGTTATTTATTACACATCACCTCCAACTCAATATAGACTAGTGTCACCTTTCATTTATAAAAATCTTCAGTCTTTTTCATTTCATGAGAGAACGGTGAGCGAGGGGTAGTGCTGTGTATCGGCATGCATTCGTAATCAAAGTACAAAAAAGAAAACACTGTTTTCAATCTACTTTGTGTTTCCTTTTCCTCACGCCTCCTGTGGTAACAGAACTTCCACTGCTTGATGGTTTATCAAGATGCTTTAGAGCGGGGTGTATTTGTTGCTGCCTGTTGACCAGGACTCCTTTGAAAAAGAGGTTTTTAATCTCAATGGGTTTTTTTTTTATCATGGTAAAAACAAAGGTTAAATACAAATTAATTAATTAACTAATTAATAAAGACCTCATCGTACAGTAGCCTGTGTGCTAATGGGCTAAGTATGTTTTGTTAGTTTCACAGATTGCTTAAAACCTTCCATCATCCAGTTACTGAGGTGTCATTTGTGGTTGAGATGATAGAACTGTAACCCCATCTTATCTTTTTCCCTTCTCTGTTATCTCAGGAAACCTTATCAGTAAACGTTATAGATACACAATGTGTAAACAAATTTTCCTTCAGATGAAACCTCAGATAGGATCAAATAGATGAAGGGAATTCAAACAGATCACAATATAACGGGTAGATATCCTGGAGGGAAGCAGTGTTTCCAGTCTCCTCCTTCCTCTCCACTGCAATGTGGCTCTCCCTGGACAGAACTGGGCCGCTTCTCACAACTCCAAGCAGAAGGCATCCCCTGGTTGAAAGACCCTGGAGCAGTCAATGAGTGTCTTACTACAGCCTAATGAGGATTAATATCTTATCCTGAGGAACCATGAGACAAAAATATCACGTCCCATGGGATATGGACTAATAATGAGAAGCACAGAGACTTGGACTTCAAGGATCACACAGAGGGATATTAAAGGTTTGTGAATGGTGAAGGGAAAGGAAGAGTGTGAAGAGGCTTCTGTTGCAGTGGCTGAACCACCAGGGAAGCAAACATTGTACTTATTTGTAACAATTCAATAAAAACACCTCAGCTAAGTTTTTTTTTTCAATGAACCAAATGTCTAGCAAGTGAAAATGTTTCATATTAAAACATTTCACTTATATTTCTCATCTAATTTCACTGTTTTCTTATGTGCATGAGAAATCAACTTCTTCATTCACCCATGTCTCCTTAGTTCTGTAAGTTTCTACACTTTGGGCATTAAAGTAATCATGAGTTCAGTCATTTGTTTGGTCACTTACTGGAACTGGAATTCTAAAAAAAAAGAATATAATAGTTAAACTAAGACATATTTGTATCTAAATATCTTTATATCAAAGAACTGCTAAATATAAAATATGAGGGAATTGCAAAATTATTTAATGCAACGTATAGAACAATTCCTAAATCAAAATCCAAGGTAAAAGAAAATGAAAATAATAATAATACATGTTTAAAATGATCAAGGTGAAAAAAAAAAAACATTGATCATAATGACTTCATGCCAGAACTTGTTTCCCCTCTCATAATTTGGTTGTTGCTCGTGAAGCCTGCTGAGAGTGGCGCTGTAAGCAGAGGTCGGGAGCTTTTGGATCTCTCCCTCCAGCTGGCCAAGGCCAAACAGATGGCTCCAGAGGAGTCTGTCTGTTTGCAACACAATATCTCACAATCACACGGCATGAGGAACTGGCCATGACAAAGCCTGAAGATAAATAAACTAAGCACAACCAGTGGAAGGACATCGCCTGGGGTACATATGTGTTATTTGGCCGGGCTGCCGGCTGTCTTGCTCTCATGCTCATTTGCACAGTTGACTGACTCCAGAGGACACCAGGACAGATGCACTGGTCAGCCAAAACTCTGACCCTTGGCCTCCCTGCACCCCAGCAGGCTCTGACTCACTGCCCTCCACAGACAGCGTCTCTATCTATACATGCTCTCCAGGCAGTGATCCAAGCGATGTAGTGCTGCGGTCTGCAGTGCAGCGAAGCCCTGCAAACATACTGTAACTGGAGGTGTAAACAAAGAAAAGGCCAGACAGTGCGGCTCCACTCTGCTTTTATTTATTTATTTATTTGTTGAACTATTTTCTTTTCTGGGTATTCAGGTTATCTTGATCTACTAAAAGAAAAAATTTAGCTCCCACCCCTTTCACACTTTTGCTTTGTAGTATAAAATTACCCCTGCTTGCCATCTCTTGTAGCCACTCTTATATTTATCC
>NW_006800641.1:129638-131244 GCF_000485575.1 Poecilia formosa | reverse complement strand
CTCAATGCAGAGGTACGTGGAAAATATGCTTAAAACTGAACTCGGTAACGGTTTGGACTTAGGCAGTGAGAAGAATCTGGGGATAGAAGGAGCCCACAGAGCGTTGGGTGCGCGGCCTCCACCTGGTGCCCCACCTCGATCCACGGTGGTACGCTTCCTGAAATACAACGTTAAAGAGCAAATCCTCCGCGCGGCGTGGAAGAAGCCTATCTATATACAAGAAAAACGCAAATTCTTCGACCACGACTATGCTGAAACCATACAGCTGAAGAGAGTATGCCCCGGTTAAGAAAGTGCTCAAAGAGAATGCTATCCGGTTCCAAATCCCGCTAGCCAAAATGCGTGTGCACTTTGACTCAGGCATGATTATCTACAACAGTGCGGAGGAGGCCGCGCTGGACCTGAAAAGATGTGGATTCGCTGTGGGACCGGTGTCTGCAAACAGATCCAAAGCCATCACAGCGGAGACAATCAACAATCTTCTGCCAATGGATATAGTGGGATTGCGACTCGCGGTGAGCGCACCTGGCCTGCGAGAGAGCGCACGGGAAAAGCTAAAGGCGTTTCAGCGGCCAGGCAGAGAGGACGTAGCTATGGATGAATAATCCTCCTCAACTCCACCGAAGACACATTTGAGCACTTCACAGCGAGAGCTTTTGGTCAGCTGGCTGGTACCATTCGGAGCTTCAAGGGGTGACCGTCTCTGCACATGAGTATGGTGAGGACTGTGACTCCCCTTCATAACAGGAGTGATGAAGATTCGATGCAGGTGACTCTTAAATTAACCTTTTCAGTTTCCTTTCTTCAAGTAGGCAACTAAGCAGGGGCCCCACTAGTGGCAGTCCTCCCTACATTAAGAGGAATAAAGGACCCTCTTGTTTGGAAGACCTGTTCATTGTTATGGTAAGTTTTGTTATGTATTTCTGTTTTTTGTGTGTTCTGAGGGTCAGGAGTGTTGTTAATGCAGGTAGGAAAAAACATGTTTGTGTTTAACTGATATGCAGTACTATAATATACAGACTTTGAATGTGAATGGTATAAAAAATCCAATCAAAAGAAGCAAGATAATTTCAAAGCTTAAGCGAGAACAGGTTGGCATTGGGTTCTTGCAGGAAACACATTTGTCAAATGAAGAACATGAGAAAATAAAAAAAAAATGGGATATAGAAAAACTTATGCTTCACACAGATCTGGGGAAAAAAGAGGGGTAGCCATTCTTATACCAAACAGTATCAGGTTTGATTTTATTGCAGAACATAAAGATAAAGAAGGTAGATATGTGTTGTTAAAGGGGAAGCTGGAACAGGAAGAGGTCACCCTATGTAATATCTATGCCCCCCCTGGTAGTAGTATTGACTTCTTTAAGGAGGTATTTAGTCTTGTGGCTACAGAAGCAAGCGGCACTTGTATATGTGCAGGTGATTTTAATTTACTCCTAAACCCAAAAATGGATACGACTAACAGGGAACGAGGAAGGACTCGCGTAGAAAAGCAATTCAAGAAAATAATGCAAGAATCGGGACTTACAGATATATGGAGATCTCTCCATAAATATGACCGTGAATGACAAGTTAATGGCAGAAATATCAGCCGAGGAAGTTGACCG
>NW_006800641.1:102203-126121 GCF_000485575.1 Poecilia formosa | reverse complement strand
GCTCCCACCCCTTTCACACTTTTGCTTTGTAGTATAAAATTACCCCTGCTTGCCATCTCTTGTAGCCACTCTTATATTTATCCATTGCTTGTTTCCCTGAAGCACTTGGAAATTTATTGTTTCATAAAAAACTCCCTAACTTCCTAGACTGTAGTCCTCTGGAATGATATCTGCACACAGCAAAATTTTAATTCTAGTTGAGCTTTAGGAAATGTGATGCAGCTTTCAGGGAATATTCTACGCATATAGAAATGGGTGACAAAGTTTACCATTATGCTTGCATATAAACAAGTACACTCTATGAAATAATCCTGTAAATTTAGAGTCAAATACTGGCAGCTATAGACGCCAGAAGTTTACTGTAAATGCACAGTAGCTGTACCGTAATTAATCCTGACAGTAGATTACTGTCAGTGCAAGTACGGTATAGATACTGTGAAAGAACGGTAAACTTCTGGCGTCTATAGCTGCCAGTATTTTACTGTTCTTTCAAAAGAATGGTAATCTATCGTTTTTCTGAAAGAACGATAAAAATACTGGTAGCTAGACGCCAGTTGTTGTTTTTTAACCGTTCTTTCAGAAAAATGGTAAAAAAAAATTAAAAAAAGCTGGCATCTGTAGATACCAGTGTTACTGGAAATGTACCTTTTCAATCCTGTAATTACCTTTTAAAGTGGTTTACTGTAAGTAAATACAGTAACAACGCCAACAGGGTTTATTAGAAATAAGAGTGAGCTGCTATTCCTGAGGCTGCAGCTCGCGCCTCTAACAAACCGTTACACTCAACTGAATAGCTTCACTCTCCCGCCCACATGACAAAGTTATGTCTTTGTCATGCCTATCACATGAGTGGGAGTCAGCAGTGTCAGACAGGGGAAGCCCATAACACTCTACACATAACTATGATCACAATGCAACTTATAACAAATACACATAACCATATGGACCCCAGCAGAACTAAAATACAGAATCGTTAAAATACTACGGTGGTCGACAGGTGCAAACGCGAAGCAAACACGAGAAAAACAAATACAATGAAGAAAAGATGCAAACAAAAAAGAGATGCAAAAAAATATATAAAAATAAGTGTTCCAGACCACTAGAGCTTTGTGTCTGAGTTCAAGTTCTGCATCCTTTCAAGCTTATTCTTTCATGGGCTTGAGAAACGACCCGGTCTACGGAAGAGGGGTCCTGCGAAGGCAGAGAGCCTTGCAGAGAGAAGCTGTAGCCTTCAGCTAGCTGCCTAGCCTCCATCTCGGCGTTATGTTGCTTAGCAGCCGTGACACAACATGATTTATACAATGTTTGTAGGCGAGAATGTAGATGTATAGATCTCACATTCTCACATTTCTGCTCGGTTCATCAGTGCATCACATAATCGCAATATTACTCTGACGTTTTCGGAGATGTCTGCTCCCGTTGCATTAACACCCAGCTCCCCTCGCCTGCTGCCAGCTGGTCCAGGTTTAGTATACCACAGGAGAACACCCGACTCATTTGGGCTTTCCCAAATGACAGTTAGTTAAACACAGATATTAAGTCAGGTAACACCGAGTTGTAATATTTTGGTTCACTAAAACATTTAATTAAATATTTCATAATCCGTTTGACTGATTAAAGTTAAGCCTAAAAAACATAATAGTAAGATTAAACTGTATTGTCTTACCTGAGATCTGGAGAGTATTTGAAAAGGGATACTTTGCTTACATTCCTTGTGTAAATGTGCTATACGTGTTTGAACATTTTAGAATAAGACTAACATATTTTTTTAATATGCAACCGCCTTTATTACAAAAGGTGAAGAGTAATAGAGAAATCAGGAGAAAAAAGAACCATACTTCGAGTCCGTTTTTGTCCCTCGCCGCTCTGTGATTCACGTCACAGCTAAGCAACATAACGCCACGGTAGAGGCTAAGCAGCTAGCTGAAAGCTACAGCTTCTCTCTTCCGGTCGTCGAGGACCCAAGGATGCAAACCTGACTTCGGACACAGCTGTTCTTTGTTCGACTCCCCCTAGTGGTCTGGATCACTTCTGTTTTAAGTATTTTTTGTTTCCGTCTCTTTTTTGTTGCATGTGTTTTTCTCGTGTTTGCTGGGTGTTTATACCTGTCGGCCACCGTAAAATACAGTGGTAAAAGTAAATATACCTTCAAATACTGGCGTCTGTAGGTTCCAGTATTTTTACTGTAAATTTAGTTTTACTACTGCATTCACTTTATGAATAAACTGCTGCAAAGAAAACTGTAATGCTACTTTTTAAAGGACAGTCTTAGTTTTACGATAGAACATTAATACCTGACCCAGTGTAGGCTTCTTAGAAGTGCTACAATTGGTGTGGTTCTAAAATGCATAATCTGCATAATCAGAACTTCACATAACACAAAAGAGGACGTGATAAGTAACCTTCAGAACAGAATTTTTATTTAAAGGCATCACTATGCCTCAAACCACATATAGTTCCAGTATATTCAAACATTCAAAATGAGTAACAAAACCATTCCTCAGAGAACTGGTAAAGAAAATAGGCCTTCAAAGTCAATATATAGTTTCACTAACACTGGAATAAAAATGTAAGACTTTCAGTTTACAGCGACATAAACTGGGTTTAACTCATTAATTTCTACAATCTTAATAACATAAAAACACAGTTCTTAAACAAATATCCATGCTTTGGGTATCACTAAACAAATCAAAGAAAAATGACTTCCAAAATCTAAAATTTAACATGGCTGAAATAATGTGGAATTCTAGAATCAACAGCGTTTTAAAATGTGAACTATTAATGGTTTTCAAGAGTCCAAGTGGCACTTACTTTATTAGATGCAGATGAAGGCACCGTCCAACATGGAAAAAGAAAAGACAATATAATTTAGATCCTAAATGATATGGAAGCAGAAAGATTTCAAAGAAAAGAAAAACAACTAATCTGAATGAGATGCCACTCAAAGTCCATCAAGTTTTTGATGAGGGTGGAAACCTGCACATTCACCGTCTGCTTTTTCTTTTAAATGATCTTTCCTGTTTTTTTGGATACCATCTTCCCATGACCGGCTTTTGTGCCCCTTACTGGGTTAACTCCAATGAAGCAACTAAAAAACACAATCAAAAATGGGAAAATTCCTGAGAATATAAATAGTGTGGCATTCTGAAGACAGCTGGTAAATAAAGCTGTTTTTAATTACATAAAGAGAAAACATCACCACCTTTGTCAAATGTTAATCATAATTTGCTTTAAAACCATATTGTATTTTGCTCATTGTAAAAAAAAATATAGGAATGGTTTTACCGTTGAATGAACTCCAAAGTCTTGACTGCCTCATGTTGATATTGGGTGTTGAAGGTGTAGAAGATGGACAACACTGTCCTGTCTGGAATGTTGGCTGGACCCTCTCAAAGAATATGGCCATCAATGCTGACCATGCAGAAAACTGCTTGCCACAGGGACTGTAATAAACCAAGTCTGTAATTGGAAGAACAGAAAACAAATCCTCTTATTGATACAGTATGCATTTAAATGATCATCATAACAAAGAGTGTCCACTCTGCCAGGTAAAGTAAAAGCAAGGATTTTAAACTCCTCAATTGTCGTGCAAGTCATATCAATGTTGAAAACTGCAGGCTGGATTAATGTACAGAAGTTGTAGAGAAATTCATGGTACTTTGCGCTAAAGATGAAGTATGCTTTGAAAGTTAATCAAAAGCTGCATTGGATGATCCTGTTATCACTGATGGTGAAGTGTCTTTGGTGCTGCTCTTGTTTTCACCAACATGCAGGAGGAAGGGCTGTGCTGGTTCCACACCAGTGGAATAGCATTCTTCTTGTTGCCTTTGGATGTAGGACAAAGCACATGAACCAACAGAAGAATGCCTGGCTTCAACACTGGCTTCCATCTTTGACATAATGATAAGAAGACAAATAATAAAAATTATTAGATATATTTAGCAGCACAGCTACATTCAGATAGCAAACAAAGCCAATGAGAAAGTTTTTCTACAAAGAAGTAGGACCATTAGAACAACAACATAACTGCACATATCTGACAACATGGTCCACAACATGACATGAGCTGTTTTGCATTCTTCTTGTTGCCTTTGGATGTAGGACAAAGCACATGAACCAACAGAAGAATGCCTGGCTTCAACACTGGCTTCCATCTTTGACATAATGATAAGAAGACAAATAATAAAAATTATTAGATATATTTAGCAGCACAGCTACATTCAGATAGCAAACAAAGCCAATGAGAAAGTTTTTCTACAAAGAAGTAGGACCATTAGAACAACAACATAACTGCACATATCTGACAACATGGTCCACAACATGACATGAGCTGTTTTGCATTCTTCTTGTTGCCTTTGGTTGTAGGATGAAGCACATGAACCAACATGATGAACCACATGAATGCCTGGTTTTCCCAGCCTGGAGGAACAACAGGATAAATAGCAAACACATCTATCCATTTTCTGCATACCCTTGTCCCTTAGTGGGGTCGGGAGGGTTGCTGGTGCCTATCTTGCCTATTTTGGGCAAGAGGCAAGGCACACCCTGGACAGGTCGCCAGTCTGTCGCAGGGCAACACAGAGACAGACAGGACAAAACAACCATGCACACACACCTAGGGAGAATTTGGAGAGGCCAATTAACCTGACAGTCATGTTTTGGGACTGTGGGAGGAAGCCAGAGTACCCAGAGAGAACCCACGCATGCACAGGGAGAACATGCAAACTCCAATGCAGAAAGACCCCAGGCTGGGAATTGAACCCAGAACCTTCTTGCTGCAAGGCAACAGTGCTACCAACTGTGCCACTGTGCAGCCCAGCAAACACATTATCCTAATGTGTTTTAGGATAATAAGCATTTTAAAGAGAAGTGTGAGCAAAACTAACCAGACCCACCTGTATGTGTCACCATCACAGTCATTCAAAATACTTTGTTCACCCAATTTAGCATAGAGAGCATTTTTCACCACCTACAATAAAACATAAAAATGTACTTAATAATTACCATCAACACAACTCAGACATTAGGAATTATAGAAATTGGTCAATTTATAGAACCATTCTGGACAGCATTTTTTTTCTGCCAACCTGTCAGAAGAAATGTGTTGACAGACTTCAGTCACCAAAATGTACTAATGAAGAAAAAAAGCGGCAGCCAATATGTCATTATTTATTGTATGTATAGAGACAAAAACATTTTGGCTTAGCTTTGATCGCATATTATGCCGTCTAAAGCCGAAAACTTCAAGAAAACGACTCCGCAGCTAAATAATGCTAACTGAAATGGCCTTCAGATTCTTCTGACAGTTTTAACGTTTGTTTAACCCCCTGAAACCCTGTGCTACACCTCCTTGGCTAGGTTTAGCTGCTAACAAAACTAATAAACCAAGGGTGCTCACGTCCAGTCCTTGAGAGCTACCATCTTGCAACTTTTCGATGCATCTTTACTCCAACAGACCAGGATCAGCTCTGAACAGACCTGCTAACCAGCCATTCATTTAATTCAGGTGTGTTGGCACGGGGAAGCATCTGAAAGTTGCAGGATGGCAGCTCTCAAGGACTAGACTTGAGCACCCCTGTATTAAACAGTCGTATACACCATGATATCCAAACAAATAAACTTATGTTAAGCATAAGTCAATACTCTTGCGCAAACATAAAGTAAATGCATTCATAAAAAATAATCAAAAACATAATCTTAACACGGAACTTACCTTGTTATGATTAGCTACAGACAAGACGCCGGGCAAACAAGTGATGTCACAGAAACACCATCTTCTTCTTCTTGTTAGTTTTACTGCCGATTGGCAACAAACTGTTAGTAGCATTACCGCCACTTACTGGTATGGAGTGTGGTTCGAGCAAACACCATCTCTTTAGGGAAACTGACAAACCTTAGAATTTGACTAAACAAGTGTTTAACATTATATTTTTAACATACAACACCAACACTAGAAATCTAACACTTTTGATTATGCTCTGCAGATTTAGATTCATTCCCTAAAAGATGTATTATGGAAAATATTTTTTCTGTTTAATATTGAATCTAAATGCTGGTTCTCTAAGATGCAAATACAAGTAAAATGTCTTGCCTAGGAAAAAAACTGTATTGTACAATCATTTTACGGTAGTTTACTGCCAGTCGTCAGTCTAGATTGTGACAACAGAAGACATCAATTTAACAATATTCTACTTTATTTTCTAATAACAGTATGTTACTGCTAGAATTCTGCTGTAAATTTACAGCCATTTCTAAGAGTGCATTTGTTAATTTTAAAGAAATGCAGCTGATGTTCTTACAGAGTTGAAGTGCATTAACAATCAGTTTGTTTTTAACTACTCAATATGTTTAATTATGATCTTCAGGTTATCCTGAAAATGAATAAAGCTGTATTCCTTCTAATCCGAGAAGCCATGTCCCTCTTCTTCTGTTCTCTGGGAAAAGTAATCAGATGTTATACAGACATATTACCCAAACACTTTTTTGTCATTCACAGACAAATAATTATAAATAACTGGAAGGGTCGTGTAAATTACAGACAAAGCGTAAATAATTACTTGTAAGTTTTAGACCTATACAGACATAGGTAAAATACTACACTTGTTTTCTTCCAGTTGTCATGGCGGGATCTATTTTTCTGACCCACATGCAGAAATACCAGGCGGAGAGCTAAGATCAGTTAAGTTGTTTATTGCAAAAACACAAAATAAAGACAAACAGCAAATCCAGGGAAAGGATGGCTACCAGATTCAGCGGTTCACTGGAGTAGAGAAAGGAGATGATGAGTTCAGAGGTTTTAGTAATTGGCAGTGAAACAGAAATGAGTGGACAGGTCTTACTTGGTTGTGAGGTGGTTCCGTTCAGAAACTAGGTACTCAGTGGGGTTATGGTTCTGGTGGAGGGTTTGCTGCTTGGCTGATGGAGAGGCTGCATTGGAGGGCAGACAGATAAGTCTTGAGTCACAAGAGGAGTTGAGTGAGGGAGACAGTTGACCAGGGAGTCCAGGGAAACTTGGTTTACAATGGAGAGCTCAGCGCAGCTTGGGCAACCAGTAGGCAATTTCCACGGCGTCATGAGGGAGGTTTGCACAGAGAAAGCCAGGAGCTCGGGCATCCGACGGGAAACATTCAAGGTGTCACAAGGAGTCACCTGAGAAGGAAGTACACAGAAAAATCACTGGAGGTCTACAATGAGGTAAACACTGACATAGTACCAAACATTGGTTAACACTCAGGCGCTGAAGTGTCGGCCGCTCCCTCCTCATATACTCCTCCAGATGATTAGATCACTTGCAGGTGTGCGGACAATCTCGGAAACAACGGTAACGCCCTCAGGAAAGGATAGCCTCTGGCACCCTTTGGTGGAAAAAGGGGAAAAAAGCAGGAAAAGAACCAAACCCACACCTCGGTTCCCGACACCAGTTATTTCTTAATTTTAATGTCATGCATCACTAATACAAAATAGTTTAAGACCATTCAGTTAGAGAACTGATATCTAGCCATTTTAGAAGAATAGAACATCATATTAGAAATATTATTTATTTTCCCGCAACAGGGAAATTGACAATGAATTTGTCAATTTCATTGTCAAATGAAATTGACAATGAAAAGATAAAACATATAAAAGCCAAATTAAGGGTCCCATACAATAACATAATGTCTTCTACACCTCTTTAGGCCAAAAAAAGATCAGCTTAAATAAACCAGTAAACTGTTTTACTAATGAAAACTGGCTGTTAGATTTTATTTAGGGGTATCAAATGAAAATGTTCTAAACTCAAATACAGGTTAGATTATGCTGTCATAATAAAATAGATTTAGATTTGTAGTTTTAACATAAGAATGCATGAAAACCTTAAAGCAGGGGTCCCCAAACTACGGCCCGCGGGCCGGATCCGGCCCGCCTCCACATTTGGTCCGGCCCCCTGAACTATTGTCCAGAGAGCATTCAGATTTTTTTTTCATTTTCTTCAACCACCAGGAAGTGTGTCCTGTAAACTGTGGGGCACATTGCTGCCATCTGTTGGACTTTTAGGGAACTGCTTGACTTTTATGTTATTTAATCAGTACGGTTGTTTGCTAGTGGTAGAGAAGATGAACACACGTGTCTGTTATGAACGCCGCATTCCAGGTTGAATTCTTCGAAGCAATGTCTGTAAGTAAGTAGCAGCTTATACTTCAAAACGAGCCTTTATGTTAACATATGGGGACCACTGCCTTAAAGGAATACTGTTTCAATNATTATTTCAAGTTATGACTTAAATTTATTTGGAATCCATTTCAAATCTTAGGAAAATCTACTCTTTGGAAAATTACTCAACCAAATTATGGGTTTACTGCACATTTTTTCGATCAACTGTTAAATTCTTTCACTAAGGTGTAAACACCCTGGTTAACTTACGTCCAACTGTTATAATTAGCAATGAAAGAAAATTTGGGCTAACTGATTTTCGTGGGTTTCTTAGGAGTTTCTGTACCGAAACACTAAACAGTGTTCCGATACAGAAACAGGGGGAGATGAATGGAATTACTCTATTCAAGCAAATTATGAGTTAATCTAATATATTGAGAAAATTTTCAGTTTTGGGCCTCAGCAAAATATAAAAGAGGTTAATGTTTTAATTAATCGAATGAATTTCTAAAGTAATACTGAATATTCTGAATTGAATACATTAAAATTAACAATGATGTCACGTGTCAACTAGATTTCTACAGAACAGTTTTTAAAAACAGGGAATAAATTGCTGCTTCTCTCTTGCTATAATTCAAAATTATTTGTTTAACCAAGTCATGCCGAAAGGTCTAACCTGAACATTATATCATTTAATAAATCTAGTTGTATCAAACTTCTCCCCAAAACTGCCAAAACCATTGAAAAATATGATCCACACTACAAAGGAGTGTAATTCTGTTAAACAAATATTTCATAGAAGGGTTTCAAGAGAACAAATTGTTCAAAGGTTAAAATTGTTGAACTTATGGGATTTAAAATCATGATGAGAATAAAATAAGTCAGTTAAATATGGAGTGACAGGGTTAACTTTATTCTTGTAAAAAAAAAACAGGCTAATCATTATATGATGTTTTAAAATGAGAAGAAAATACGAGGATTCAAATTAAATTGGTCTAAATTGGGATTTACAAAGGAGCAATTATGGAACCGCTTAAAGCGGGTCCAACAGATTGACAGAATAAAAAAGAATCTAGTTCTATGTGTAATTGTTGATCCAAGGTAATAATGCCTAAACATTTCTCATAATCATAATTTACAGTTTTTGGTCTGAGACAAAATAGGGTTCTTTTATTACATGAATGGAAAATATTAGAAGGGATCATTAACTTTTCACATTATCGATGATACTTTACAGGCCTTTAGTATAGCGGGTTACTTGTTAAATGAGGACTATTTGATTGAATCTCATTAAAATAACAAAAGCAAAAGATTTAAGGTTTAAGATTTCTGATAAAGTTTCTATTAGGGATAAATCTTATATACATTTCAAATGATATTTCTTTGATAAAACATGACTGCGGGCAGTTTTGCACATTTATTTCATAATCTGGTCTTTTACATGAATTTTTGTTTGATTTCTGATTTTGTCTGATCCTATGAATATGTCAACACTTAAAACAAGGAAAGTTACATTTTATTAAGTTTTGAAATATCATCCTAACATTCTGTTCAATTTACATTTTGGTTAACTAACAACTTAGTGAATATAATTTTAATACTTTTTTACTTTAGAGATGAAAATTATATCCTCCTAACACTTCACCCATTTTATATTTTCATAAAATTTAACATTTATTCTTTTTAACTTGGATTACAGAAATATATATATATATAAACTAACACAAAAATTTCAGACTTAGTACCTTTATGTTGCTTGTTATTTATTTATTATTTCTTTTTGTTACCTCAGGTCAACGCCATGCCATAGAAGGGTAATGACCTATTAAAGAACAATTTATAATATTTGGTTCCAGAAAGTGTCATGGTCCGACTTTATGATTGATGTGTAATTACAGATGACGAAGCGCTCACAAGTCTGAAGGAAAATATTTTCTTCCACTAAAAACAAAAAAGTCATGCCATGGACGGTTGAATTTCCTTTTTCTAATTTTAACCCTAACATTTTTAAAAATTCTATTCCCTTACGTGTTCTTCATTAGATTGTAAGAGGGACATTGTGGTTTCAATCCACCGCCTAAGAGGCATAGGGGTGCCCTGTCTGTTTTTACCCCCAAAATTGAAATGAAATGAGATGAAATGACATGAATGAAAGACAACATCAATGACTGAAATGATGATATGTATGTCAACATTTGTAAAAGCCTCGGGGGATGTTTTCCGGAAGGGACAGTGTCTACTCTAGGGTTTGTCTTCTCCTTTTTGGGCTCTTTTAGAGCCCAACAGGGGGAATGTTGATCTCAACATTTACCAAGGCCGAGAAAGAGACATACACTGTTAGACAAAGGGCCCATAGTAAAGAGTTACATTTTTGATTCTGTTAGACACTAAGGTCCATTTCTCACGAGAAACAGAAACTTATCAGGCCACAGAGACATGGTGTGATTTCAGGGAGTGTCTTCAGTCCATATAATGAGCTACCCTCCTCTTTTTCCTCAGACGCTGCACAGACTTTTTTAGAAACTCTTCTCGGATGTAATGGTAAAGTGTCTCCTTTCAGCGCTGAAAGTTAATAAAATAAGTAAAGTCTGAATGCTTTTCTTGGCTGATTTTATGCTCCGTGTGTCAATACAAATTATGATTCATCGATTGAGATTCTCATTCTCAACAATAGTAACATAGACTGTTGCTCATAAGTAAAACTTTTCCTGATATTATCTAATTGTCATAGTGTTGAGAAGTAGTAGCAAAGCACTGCATCCCTTTTTCTTTTATATATCTTGCATGTTAGCACATTAAAAATGACAACCTGACAGCTAAAACCAATGATAGTCATTGTCAGTGAGCAGCTTTTTGTCCTCCTGCAGGGAGCTGGGGGCGGGGTCTTGTGCGCATGTCATCACGCTGCAACAGGTCTGCAGTTGGTCAGGGTGGAGGTGGAGGAGCTTGATTTTCTTCACAGATTATCCGTCTCATATTACACGGTCAAGACATTGTGAGTTTTGATAAGTATATATAAAACATATTTTTTATGAAAGTTACATACTAAAACATTAATGAATCTTCCTTCTTCAGGTAGACACTGGAAGAACAGCTCATCCTTAGTTTACGCCACTTGGGGTCTGAATTTACTTAGAACCTTTTTGAAGTATTTCAGTGAGATGAATGTGAGCCCATGTGCTGTTTAAGTAACTGCTGTACATATAATCATTTGATCAGTTTTTCTTATGATATATCTAACTTTCAAACTCACACTCTCCTAAATAAAATTACAACTAACAATGAACAGAGATTAAATCTACTATTCTTTGTTCATGCCTTTCCAAAACTATGAAAGGAGAGGGCTGAAATGAGACTGGCTTTCACCAAAGAACCCCCGAAATTGAATCAGTTAACTTTGTTAGCTCACAGACCAGATTAATGAATTCTTTACTTTAACATTTGACTTGTTTCATTCATGGACAGTTCAATCTGCTGATCAATGCTATTTGACTGAGAGCTGCAGACTTTAAATACTTGATCACATTGCTTCACAAAGAGTCCAATCATTCCTAGGATGGCCGAACTGAACAACTTGTCCACTGTTCAGTTACAAAACAGATCCTTGTGATCAGTGGGGGTCTGCTTTCTCATCGTCTCTTGCGTTTATAATTTGCATATCTTGGTTTGTTTATGATTGTCACCAATCACCTCTTCTTCATATGTAAGCTCCCTGGTTTTAATGTTTATTGCTGCAGACTTCTGCCCAGGTCCCCCTTGAAAATGAGATCTAGATCTCAATGGGGTTTACTTGGTTAAATAAAGGAATTAAAAAAATAAAAATAAATAAAAATTCTTTTACTCTCATTCTGATTTCCTGTTTTCCTTCAGTCAGTGCTTTGTTTTCACAAGTAGATTTCTCATCACCATACTCGTCCCAATGTCATGTCTGCATTGTCATCTGCTTCAACTACCAAACATGACAACGAGCATAGTGATGATGGATGAGTAAACTATACAACCACTTCAGAGTTGTTTTGATATTTAGACTATACAGTGTATGAAATGTACCTGAATGCATCATGAAAACACGGCTGCAGGGACTCCCCACAACAGTACCAGTGTGTTTATACTTTAGCTGACTTTTCTCCTGTACCTGTGATATCTACGTTGAGTTTGATGTTTCAGATGTTTCACTACAATCATGATGATTGTAAAGATAATTTTATGAGATATTCCTGTTGTGTGTTCAGAGTGAGCTTGTTGACACCACTCCGATCCAAAATAGGGGATATTTAACATGTTGGATTGTCTGGCCGATTGTCCGGTATTGCAGTACTTGTTTCCCAAGGACAAACAAGGACGTAGCCTGTTGAATGTGATACATTNCATCATGTGTTGATTTTTCACTGTTCAGCGTCGGATTCTCTGTTTTTATGCCATAATTCACATCTAGTTCGTCGCTCCGTTTTATGTCCCGCTTCTCCTGTTTCAGAGTTTTGCACAATGTGCGCGTCAGTTTTTTATTTTATTTTATTTTTTAACCCCCTAAGGTGCAGGGCGGTCGGGAAATGTATCGATGGGGAAAAGGCAGACTGACATAAACCTTTGAAAGCAACAGAAACAATTTCGGTATTCTAATTATTGAAATTTAAAAGTGCTGTGTTGTTCTATCACCCCTGTTTCATACCGGACCACTTACAGCTCCGGTGTTAACGCTATAAAATGAACGCTCTCTATCGTGGTGTCACCATGGAGGGATTTCTTTATTTAAATGGGTTCATTTTTCAGAGTGACACACAGTGAGGGTATTGTGATTTTAGTAATTACATGTTTATAAGAGCGATTTTCTGTTGTCCTTCCATGGAAGCGGGCAGCTTTCAAACGGAAATAAAACACTTTTTAATATAAGTTGCTGCTTAACATGATTACAGAACTGAAAAAAAACATATGTACAAAAATACCAGACAAAGTGAATCACAGCAATGTCATCAGCCGGTGAGACGCTGAACTGATGCGGTGAAGCTACTAGTAGCAGGAGCGGAGCTACAAGCTACAAACACTGAATAGAAGAAGAAGAAGAAGAAGAAGAGCTGCCATCGATACAGTTTTACCAAGTTGCTTAAAGTCTAATCTGGTATTGTTGTGATTGTAAGGTGTAAAGTTTACCTTCGACCAAATGCCCCCCAAAGAAATCCCAGCGCCCCCATTTTGTAAAAATTTCTGCCAGCTTCCTGTCTTGTCTCCTTTCCTTTGCCCAGCACCACTTGTTTTTAATTCCTTTCTCAAGTAAACGTGTTTCTTTATAGAGACAAACTCCATCTTCTTTCATATCGCATTTGATTTAACCACCGAACCGAACGCATGCGCTTATTTTCTACAAATCGTTTTACAGTCATTGGTCAAGAACACGGGAGCTAGAATTCTGATTGGCAGACATCTTTGTCTATTATCTACAGTTTAGTTGAGGCAGGCCGTTTGGTCCAATGCTCGCGTTGCTTGAAAAGCTGGAAGTCTGGCCCCCAGACGGCGCTCTTTAACCCCGGAGACTACAGTTTGGTTGAGGTGGACCGTTTGGTCAAAAGCCGGAAATTCGGCCCCCGGCCGGAGCTCTTTAAGCCCTGTACCTGAGATGTTTTCTACACGGCACAGTGGTGGGGGCAACATCATGATTTGGGGTGCGTTTTCCTTCAATGGAACAATGGAGCTCCAGGTTGTGCAGGGGCATCAAGCAGCAGCTGGCTATGTGGAGATGTTGCAGCCGGCATCCCCCATTACTGAGGGCCCTCGTCTGTGTGGTAATGATTGGGTTTTTCAACAGGACAATGCTGCAGTTCACAATGCCCGCCTGACAAAGGAGTTNTCTGATGAGGAAGAACATTCCTATTTTTTGTGGGCAAAAGAGGCATCGTTAATCATCCTCCAGAAATATACCACTCCAACAATACTTGAGATTAGGACCCTCTATTCTGCTGCAGTTTATGTGGGGCAAAGCTTGGGAAAAAGATCTGGAAGAAAGAAGGAAGACATTAATTTTCTTTTTACAATCAACTGAAAAAACCCTGATCAGCTTCAATATCTAAAGGTTTATTGTTAATGTTTTCCTTGCATTGCTTTCACTCACAGATTATTTGAACCATCAGACTCTCCCTTTTCTTCAGATAAGTTCAGTAACTTGCAACCATGAAATGCTGCAAATTAAAGATGCTAAACACACCGCCACAAGTCAAACCTCTGAATTTGACTCTATATTTTTTGCATTAATTATACTTTTGTGGAAATTTGTATTTGTGTGATGTTCCCTGATGATGAGGAGTTTTAAGACACTTTGTTGTGTTAAGCAATGTCAGTCTCATAATAAATACTAGGGTAAAAACAACAACACATGACAGACAGAATCAGGCTATTGAACAAACAAGATTGAAATACAAATGTATTCATGTATACACACATATACATACGCCGACATTTCTTCCTTTACATTTACATAAGTTGATATACTGAAAGCGTTAAAGGTTTATGTATATCAAATAGTGTATAATATCAAGTATATCATTGTAATTTTGAATTCCCTATGTTTAAATATATTTTGTGTGTCAATGCAAACACCCTTGTATAACTATCTGTGCATCAGTGTGTGCACTAGCATGCATACAGGTTCCTGCATGCATATGTGTGCAGAAGTCAAGATTGGCTTATGTACAACTATATCGTACCTTTAGACTAGTCTCAATACCAAATACACAAGTTCAAATAATAGTAATAAAAATTATGAAATCACTGATTAAGAAAAAAATATATTAAAAAACCACATGCTATTTAACTAGAGTTGTATCATTTACTGAATGAAAATGTAATAAAATAAATAAACAGTTAATTTTTCTTTGCCCCCTTATTAGGGCTCTTAAGTCATTAATATTAAAACTTCAACAAAAGTCTAGTTTCCATGGGTATGAATTTGAAGCAATGGAGGACATCCAGTGGAAATTCAAGGAAACCCCGTATTTGTCCCATTTGTGATTTGCTGATCAGGACCCAAAAGGCAACAGTACTTGTACAGACGTATGGTGTTTAATGATTAAACTGATGGACTCACAGAACACAAGGGAAACACCTGAACCAGGGCCACAAACAACATTTGGATCTAGCAATAAGAAAATTACAGAAAGAACTTCTGTGGATGTGATCATGTGATAGAAACCAGGAGTGTACAGTCAACTGAATGAATGCCATCTGAGTGAGGAGCAAAGCTAAGGAAGTGAGGATTTTAGATGAAAGACATCACATAAAAATGGAATAACTAGAACAACAATAAACACTAAGTAAACAGCTGCATATAGAAAAGACTAAGTAAATCAGTAAATCAGAGTACATGGAATCATGACAGCTATATAACCACATTTACAGCTTGTAAACACACCAAAATGCCCAGGTAAAATAAAATGTGCTGATGTTCTTAAAGAGGTGAAATGCATTAACAATCTGATGTCTTAAATACTGAATATGCTTATGACTCATCTGATATTCAAGTTATACTGACAATGGATAAAGATGTGTTAAATTGTACATCTACAGAGCACCAATCTGTACTGCTATCAAACCTGCACAACTATATCATGTGAAAAAGTTGCCCTTTAACTGCCAAAAAATATTTTTCTTTCTCTCTTGTTGGGATTGAGTCACTGCTTTCTTCATCCAGACCTTGCTCTCTCCATTTCATGCCAATGTTGACTTGAGCATACAGATGCAAAATGTGAACCACCACTGACCTTGAGTCCAGAGCCCAGACACTACCATCTTTCGGCAACATATAACCATAACCCACATTTGTTAGGGAAGAATTATTTTATATTCATGACACACAGAATTCCTCAGCAGATTAATAAGGCCTTCCTGTAAAACAAAGCAATAAAAACTGACTTACAATTTATCCAAGGGTCACCTTGTGTACCCTCTCAGAAGTGTTCATATCATGGTTTTCATATGCAGAACCCCCTAGAACATGTAATTTTGTTCACATAACAACACATAAAAAGCATAAACTAAGATTTGAGACTCTTTCAAACTGACTTAATGAAATGTGCTGAGCAGCTATAGTACCTAACATTAAACCAGTTGCAGTAATCTTACNACTAGCAATTTATTTTCTTTCTTCAATCACAGTCAGAGAAGAAAAGCAAAAGCAGTTCTCCTGAAAGATGGGAGTCTGGTTTTGTGGCGTTTGCTGGGCTGTCATAAACACCGATGTGTATTGGTTGTGTTTCTGAAACACAGGAGTTAATTAAAACCACCCCAGATGGACTGTGCGGTCCACTCCCCTTTCCTCTCATCATGTCACAACTCATTTTATTCGACTAAACATTTAAATAGGTGCTGTGCTTGTTGTCTTTGCAGCTTTGGATCACTGTCATTCTGCCAAACGAACACAACAAATGCGCTCTCCTCTCAGTCCTGTCTAGCCCAAGCAGCGCTTCACATCAACACAAACTCAATTATTGGCAGTAATTACCAGTATCTTGGGGTGTTTGAGTGGAGGCTGAATTACAAAAGCTGCAAAACACGGATTAAATTGCTTGAGCGCTTGATGGGACGAAAGGGTGCTGTTAACCTGTCTCTCAGACTCAACTGACTCTAATGTTTCTGGTTTGGATCAGTATGGTGCGGTTTATTAGAAGCAGCTTTGGAGTTCCATTGAACAAAGATGTGGCAGTTTCCTGCCCACAGGACTCAAAATAAATTCCTACTGGGATTAAGATGCAAAACTGTAGTACATTTATTGTATTAAAAATGACATTGTAAATGGATTAAATTTATCTTGTCACATCAACAACTCAAATCCCATTCACTGTGCGTCTGCAGTGTTTCTGAGTTCACTAACTCACTCTTTATACTAACCAGACACCAGCAGTATTTGGCTGAATGGAAACCTCACACTCAGGATTCCTTATTCACTGCAACAATTCAAAAAATTAACACAGAATATTCAGCAACTAACCAGCTAACAGTTGGAAATTCACCTACTCACAGATTTGTTTGGAGAGCTTACCTGAAATATTCTGAAGAAAATATAGATTGGGAAGCTGAGATATTACAAAATTTATTTGCAAAGCACCCAATCAAGGAGTGCCAGTTTTCCTTGGCACTGTTTGGCCCCCAAGAGTGAAGACAGGTGAGACTGTACAATTTGGCTACTGTACTGCCAAGACAGTTTACATTGTGCTAATGCATGGACATCTTGTCTGCCCAAAACAGGACATCCTGCATGTCTTCCTCTTGGTACCTGTTCTGTCTGCTTTGCGTTGTGGGGCGTGGCTCTTTGGGTTCTCACACACACACAAGTGAACAAGAAAAACACATATATTACGTCTCTCTGCCTTCACCAGGGCTTTGCATTGACATTCATTCAGGTTTTTACTCATTTCACTGTTATTCTTAGGAGGCCCAGGCTTCGAGTCATGTTGTTATGCATATATTATTTGTCACGGTGGTTTCATGTTTCTGTTTTTCTCTTTCTGCAGAATCCTAGAGCGTTTTCTTGTTTTTTCTCTATTCTTCCTCCTTTCCTCTTTTCTTCTCATTTTTACTTGTTACACTACCTGAAATAACACATAAAAAATAATAATTAAAAATTAAAACTTACCTGCACTGCTGTGAATATATAGCTATTACTTAACCAACCTTGACATGTTTATAGGTTATTGTTTTAGGATTAACACAGCTTATCCTGTAAAATCCAGCAGCCTGTTTTTCCATGAAGACAGTCTGGTCCTTGCTATGGCTTCTTCTCATTTTGGAATGTGCGTATGATTGGATGAATTTACTGTTTTTGGGAGTTTTTTCTATAGTGTTTTGAGATGTGTTGTGAACATGCGCTCTATAAATTAGCTGAATTGGAATTGAATTATGATCCATTTTAGACATTTAGGTACAAAACCACCACACAATTAATCTGTATGTTATTGTGATGTTTGCACACTTAAGAGAGATTGGTTTGGAGTTGATGTTGCTTTATTACTCAAATCATACGAAATCCTTTTCTTACAGCAACACGTGGTTCTTACTATCTGTCTCAAGATGTCACCCGATCTCCATCTGTATGTGCGCGCTTGCGTCACGGTCTTTTCTTGGTGCGTTCACTGACAGTCTGTAACATAAATGTATAAGCATCGCTGTATACATTATATCACTCCTTTTTTTTTTACAAACAACTTCTCATTTCAAAACAGCCTCAGTTTTCTTTAAACAAAACTAACTTCACTGGACTTCGGTAGTAAACAACTATCGGACTTGATACACATAACAACTCGATAACGAGGACAACAGCACTATTCCCAAACAAATCAACACAACAATAGCACTGGTATCTAGAATCGAAAAGAAAAAAAAGAACAAACTAATTCAACTATAAACTATATAGTTGAACAAACTATATTCAATGTGTACATCACATGTAGATCAGCCCTTAATTACACAAAACGTTGAAATAGTGCATCAATAAAGTTATAGTCCTCACATCCTCTTAACCTAGCTCATAGGTGTTTAAGTATGATGGCCGTCTTTGGTGTCGCTTGGGCTGAACCCGCGGTAGTGGAACAGTAAAGTTTGTATCTTCATTCCCAGAATCAAGTGAAGAATGTAGTACACTGGCACTGATCCTTTTGAAAGGGAGGAGTTTCTTCTGATCGAATGTCCATTGTTGCTGGCAGTAACCATTGAGCCAGTAAGGTGAGTTACAGTGTGGGGGTCACTGTTATAGGATGTTGTCAGCTTACTGCGCTTCGGTTGTCGGTACAGCACAGTGTCGCCAATTTTGAGAGCATTGGGCTTGGCATGATGACACAAATCCACATGAAATTTTATCTTTGCCTTTGCAGTCCGATCTCGGCCTCTGATCAAAGTGGTCACTGGTGTTCTCCACAACGTTAGAGAGGATCGGAATCTTTGTGTAGATCTTCCGCTAGAACATGAGCTCTGCTGGAGATGCTTCAGTGGTGCTGTGTGGAGTAGAGCGGTACTCACTTCTCGTTCTGTTTGTGAGTAGCGTCTCTCAACGTCGCTTAGAGTACGACTAGCGTAAGCTATAATGTGTCTCTCGCTTTCCTTTCCAAGTTGATAAAGAATAGCTCCTAGACCAACGGGGCTTGCGTCTACGACCAATTCTGTATCCTTGTTAGGGTCAAAATATGTCATCACAGTCTCACCGGTCAAGCTGTCTTTCAAGTGTTGCAGGGATTTTTCTTGAATTGGACCCCAGCACCATTGTGTGCTTTTCTTGGTCAACTCCCAAAGTGGTGCTGAAATTGAAGGGAAGTCTTTTATGAAACGTGAGCAGTATGTCGCCATGCCCAGCAGGCTTCTCACCTCGGTGGGGTTTTCTGGCGCACTAGCTCCTTGATTGCGGCAACCTTCTTTGGGTCGGCAGATATGCCCCCAGCTTGGAAGATGAATTCAAAAAATTCTAACCTGGATTTGTTGAACTCACACTTATCTTTATTAAGTGTGAGTCCCTTCTCCTTGAGCCTCTGGAACACTGTTGTGAGGCTTTTGTCATGATCTGCTTGTGTCTTTCTATGCACGATGATGTATTCGCTGACATTTTTCACACCTTCGATTTCTTGTAGAGCTTGGCAGATAGCATTTTGAAATACCTCTGCCGCTGACGATATGCCAAAATTCAGATGTTTGTACCTCCTCAGACCTTTGTGCGTGGTAAATGTTGTGATGTACCTGCTGTCAGGGTGGAGTTCAAGCTGATGATAGCCAGCTCTCAGGTCAAGTTTGGAAAAAACTGTGGCTCCATTCAACTCATGGTGACGTTCATGTTGGATGGCAGTATTAGCTTGTCTCATGTCTACGCAGATCCTGACTTCATTTGGGTTTTTGGGTTTGGGTGGAGTCACAATCGGGGAGACCCAAGATGTAGGCCCAGTCACTGTCTCTATAATATTTGTCTTCTAACTTTTGGAGTTCCTGTTCTACTCTCTGACGAATGTGTCTGTGAGGCTGACATGTGGGGTGAACATCAGTGTCTATGTGGAGTTTCACTTGAAAGTCTTTCAGCTTGCCTATGCCTTCAAAGAGTTCTGGGAAGCGCTCTACAAGCCTATCTGCCACCGTGGGGCCTAGTGCATCTGAGACACTGTTCACTACTTTGATGAGGCCTAATCGGTTAGCTGTTTCATAGCCTAACAGGGAATAGCCTTTGCCTGTTTTTACATAGAACTTGCATTTGGTCTTTTTGTTGTTTGCTTCCACTTCACAGACAAACATGCCGGCCAGCTGTAGCGGGGTAGAATAGCCATAGGAAAACACTTTAGTATCAGGTGGGACTAACTGTGGGTGTGGCGATAGCAGATCTAGGGCAGATTCACTGATAATGTTCACTGTGGCACCTGAATCCAGTATCACTGAGATCTCAACACCTCCTAGTTTAATATGAGACACTGGCGTCTCATATTATGACGATGACTATGCACCAGTTGTGACATAGTCATCGTCACTGCTAGATGAATCCTTTTTGTCACCTTGCACTGAGCTGATGATTGAGAACACTTTCTTAGAAGTTTTGTGATTTTTATGGTACACTTTGGCCTTTGAGTCATAGTTTTGTACAGGAGGTTTTTGTTTTGATCGACATTGTCTGGCAAAATGGTTTAGCCTACTGCAGGCTTTGCAGTCTTTTCCTCATGCAGAGCAATCCCCTTCGTGTGAATATCTCCCGCCACAATTTCTGCACTGGTTGTTTAGTTTGGTGGTAGATGTGACTTTATAGGCTTTATTCGGTTGACCTTTCGGCTGTATGGCGTTCACGCTCCTTGTTCCATGCCTGTTGCGTGCTGCTCGGACAGCTCCATTGATCTCCCATAATCTAGAAGATCCTGTATACACTTAGGCTCTCTCAGTGCTCGTCTGCATAACCTGGACGATGTACAACTCTGAATCAATTGTCCTTTAATTTCTAGATCCACATCAGTAAACCCACAATGTTTTACGAGCATGCGAAGCCGTGTGCAATATGTGTCTCGCTGCTAGCGTGTCGTAAATATCATGTACACGTTCACCGGCTAGATGCAACAGTAAAGCTATTAGCCGCGCGTCACCCGAAATGACGCGCAGCTGTGTAGTTCTCAAACCTCTGTATCCATTTTGTCCAGCGCGGTCCGACCGAACTGGGTTCCGTTTCGGTATCAAACGGTGAAAGGCCAGTGTAGTTGTAAGTCGGCCTGTCACGACAAACGATAAATCAATTAATTGCACGATACCTATCGACCTCATTTTAATTATTGGCTTTATAGTCTCTTCCTGCCTTTTTTTTTCTTTCTCTTGATGACACTGAATGAAAAAAGGCTCAACTCCGGTGTTCTCCACTGACCTTCCCTTCCTATTTCCTTAGTGTAATGTCCAGTGCACACGACACGAGTTGTCGGCCCATTTTAAAAACCTGAGAGACCACACATTAGCCGACAGAAATCCTAGGTATAACGGTTTGATCGGTTCGATCGTGCTCTGTGGTGTCCAGCCACACAGCCATTATTTTGGACTTGTAGCCCTAAATAATGGTTAACTAATTTTAATATCAGGCATTAATCAATGCTTTATTAGAATCTACCTGTGATGCATGTGGCTAGAGTCAGCGTAAAGTCCTGACTGAATGAAAATCATTATAACCTATTTATGTCACTTTAACGAAAAGCAGCTGAAAACTTACCGGGTTTATCAACTGCGGTAGCAATTTGGCTCCAACTCCTCTCCTTGTCATTTCTATATTCTTTGCACGAAATGTTGAATAAATATTAATGTTGTTTCCACAACATTAATATTAATGGACTTTGGGTTGCGCCGTGTCAGCTGTTTGGGATTCCCCTCCGTAATTTCCCCTCAGAAAGCACGAGGAGAATCCGCGCTTTCTGATTGGCTACCTGTCACATTCAGCGTTAAACTTCCAGTCGGGGAAAACCCCTGATTTAGATCAGAGCCGACAATCTAAATCACACTGCAGGATTATTGGTTACGAAATCACCAGCGACAATCTTAGAACGGCCAACGATCTAAGATTATCTTAAGGGGAAAATAGGGACAAAAAATCGTGTAGTATGAACTACTGCATTAGGTAGTCGGATGTGCCCATCTTCTCTATTTAAATCTAGTGATTACTGAAGGGCAATATAGTATACAAACTTCATAATCTGCACTCTTTTGGTTGAATGCAGTATTTATTTCCACTTTGGCTTTATGTTGTTTACTTTTTATTCAAGTACGTTTTTGTTAATGGAGACTGAGAATCCATTTTATTTTTGTTTTTGGTTGTTTTGTTTTAGTTAATCAGTTCCAGTGTTATGTGTTGTTTTGAAAATAAAGTGTATCCATCTATGGCAGTAAATCGCATGCATTATTAGTCATTTCCATTAAATCAGTGTCAAAAGGTCTTGAAACAATATTATCGTTTATTGCAATAATTTTTTAGACAATTAATCACTCAGCAAAATTTGTTATCGTGACAGGTCTAGTTGTAAGCGACATGGTTCACTCCGCCACAAAATTGTCCGTTTGGACTTTGCAAGGGTGCACCAAACATGGGACATTGAAAGGTGGAAGAAAGTTGTCTTCTCTGATGAGAAAAAATTTAACATTGATGGTCCTGATGGCTTCCAACGTTACTGGCATGACAAGGAGATCCCACCTGCAGGGCTTAAAGTAAAAAAAAAAATCCTGAGCCTGAAACTTAGAGTGGTGGTAGAAATGAACTATACCGTTTCTATCACAGTTTAATAAAAAGTGTCTTTGAATAGTGCAAACAATTGCTTCTAACAATTAACAATTTTACAGTTTGTTTGAGTGTTTAAGTTTAAAACACTCAAACTTAAATAAGACTTCAGTTCATTTCAACTCAAAACAAAATGTAAAATGTCTGTGCCCTAAAGGTTTGCCTTACAGGCAAAAATCCCTCAACATTAAATAAGAGTCCTTTCAGTCAATGTTTTTGGAAGTAATTTAGAACATGCAACATTACCAACTAAATCAGTTTCTCAACCTTTTTGGGCCAGCGCCCCCCAGCCTTTATCCAGGTCCCTCACCGCCCCCCACCAAAGAATTTGCAGGCTACTTTGCACTGACTATTATTTTATTATTAATATTACTATCACTATTGTAGATGTTTTGATTTTTATGCTTGTTTCTGTATTTACCAAAAATAATTTCCCAGAGAACAAAAAAGCCATGGGAATAGAAATTATTTTCACAGGTGTCTATGAAAAATTGAATGAACATTCAACTTAAAATTGGTAGGCCTAACAGCAGCCAATCAGAGTGGAAAAAATATTCTTATTTTGTGCCATTTTCTAGTTGTTAAATATTCCACAAAATGACCAGATAAAAGATGTTCAACATGCCAGTTTAAACTTTGAACTATTTGCAGAACGACTGAACATTAAAACATGGATAGAACTGTAACTACATTAATCATAGCTCTTCTTCTCTTCAGTGTTTGTCAGTTTCTGGTGGTGCAGCTCTGTGCTGCCTTCAGGAGAATGGGACATGAGAGTATCATCCATAAAATTTCACCCACATGGCATTTACTGTGCAAACCAGAGCTTTCAGTAGAAAACCAAAAGTTCCAGATCCTTTTAATGCCATACAAATATGAGACAGAAACATGGATTATATCTTTATATAGACCTGTCTATTGATTATAGATTAATAGTTTTACTGGACAGAAATTACAAAGAACAAATCTGGTTCTTAATCAAATCCTAATGAGTCAAATTGAAAGTGTCATGGAGTCACTGAACAGCCTCATGACATTAACACTG
>NW_006800641.1:97022-101933 GCF_000485575.1 Poecilia formosa | reverse complement strand
TGCGCTGCCTAATCATCATGTTTCACATCATTTGATTTTTCACTGTTCAGCGTCGGATTCTCTGTTTTTATGCCATAATTCACATCTAGTTCGTCGCTCCGTTTTATGTCCCGCTTCTCCTGTTTCAGAGTTTTGCACAATGTGCGCGTCAGTTTTTTATTTTATTTTATTTTTTAACCCCCTAAGGTGCAGGGCGGTCGGGAAATGTATCGATGGGGAAAAGGCAGACTGACATAAACCTTTGAAAGCAACAGAAACAATTTCGGTATTCTAATTATTGAAATTTAAAAGTGCTGTGTTGTTCTATCACCCCTGTTTCATACCGGACCACTTACAGCTCCGGTGTTAACGCTATAAAATGAACGCTCTCTATCGTGGTGTCACCATGGAGGGATTTCTTTATTTAAATGGGTTCATTTTTCAGAGTGACACACAGTGAGGGTATTGTGATTTTAGTAATTACATGTTTATAAGAGCGATTTTCTGTTGTCCTTCCATGGAAGCGGGCAGCTTTCAAACGGAAATAAAACACTTTTTAATATAAGTTGCTGCTTAACATGATTACAGAACTGAAAAAAAACATATGTACAAAAATACCAGACAAAGTGAATCACAGCAATGTCATCAGCCGGTGAGACGCTGAACTGATGCGGTGAAGCTACTAGTAGCAGGAGCGGAGCTACAAGCTACAAACACTGAATAGAAGAAGAAGAAGAAGAAGAAGAGCTGCCATCGATACAGTTTTACCAAGTTGCTTAAAGTCTAATCTGGTATTGTTGTGATTGTAAGGTGTAAAGTTTACCTTCGACCAAATGCCCCCCAAAGAAATCCCAGCGCCCCCATTTTGTAAAAATTTCTGCCAGCTTCCTGTCTTGTCTCCTTTCCTTTGCCCAGCACCACTTGTTTTTAATTCCTTTCTCAAGTAAACGTGTTTCTTTATAGAGACAAACTCCATCTTCTTTCATATCGCATTTGATTTAACCACCGAACCGAACGCATGCGCTTATTTTCTACAAATCGTTTTACAGTCATTGGTCAAGAACACGGGAGCTAGAATTCTGATTGGCAGACATCTTTGTCTATTATCTACAGTTTAGTTGAGGCAGGCCGTTTGGTCCAATGCTCGCGTTGCTTGAAAAGCTGGAAGTCTGGCCCCCAGACGGCGCTCTTTAACCCCGGAGACTACAGTTTGGTTGAGGTGGACCGTTTGGTCAAAAGCCGGAAATTCGGCCCCCGGCCGGAGCTCTTTAAGCCCTGTACCTGAGATGTTTTCTACACGGCACAGTGGTGGGGGCAACATCATGATTTGGGGTGCGTTTTCCTTCAATGGAACAATGGAGCTCCAGGTTGTGCAGGGGCATCAAGCAGCAGCTGGCTATGTGGAGATGTTGCAGCCGGCATCCCCCATTACTGAGGGCCCTCGTCTGTGTGGTAATGATTGGGTTTTTCAACAGGACAATGCTGCAGTTCACAATGCCCGCCTGACAAAGGAGTTTTTCCAAGAGAATAACATCACTCTGTTGGACCATCCTGCATGTTCCCCGGATCTAAACCCAATTGAGAACATTTGGGGATGGATGGCAAGGGAAGTTTACAAAAATGGACATCAGTTCCAGACAGTGGAAGCCCTTCATGAAGCCATCTTCAACACTTGGAGCAACGTTCCCACTAGCCTCCTGGAAACACTGGCATCAAGCATGCCTAAACGATTGTTTGAAGTCATCAACAACAATGGTCCTCGTCGCCATTGTGATGTTTGCACGCTTAATAAGAGAGATTGGTTTGGAGTCGATGTCGCTTTATTACTCAAATCATACGAAATCCTTTTCTTACAGCAACACGTGGTTCTTACTATCTGTCTCAAGATGTTACCCGATCTCTATCTTTACGTGCGTGCTTGCGTCACAGTCTTTTCTTTTTTTTTCTTTTAACTGACAGTCTATAACATAAGTCTGTATAAGCATTGCTGTATACATTACAGTTATCAGTCTTTTTTTCTCCTTTTTGCTGAGGAGTAAACTAAAGTTCAACATTTATGAGCATATGCTAATGCATAATGCTCATTCTATCCTTTACATTTTATGAAATTCTTTGAGATGCACATTTTATTTGACATTTTTCCACTCATTTTCCGCTCATCATAACATCATACTGACAAGATGCAACATGGGGAAATTTTTAAAACAAAGGTAATAGGTTATGAAGACAAATATTTTATTGACCTACACAACCAAATCATGCAGTTCAAAGTACAAACTAAAACAGGCTTTGAACCAATTGGGTAGAACCATCCCTGACGCAGAACAAAGAAACAGAGCTGTGAATAGTTTTTCCTGATGTAAATATCCTGTTCCAAATTTATTTCATAGTTATTTAACCTATTTTATTTAACTTCCTTTTGTGCTGTTCAGCTTTGCTTCCTTGTGCTGTATCTCAGACTTGGTTTGTGTTCAGATCTCACGTAGCAGGCTGCGCTTCATCAGAATATTTTCTCAGCAGTATTGATGCCACTGATCAGTGTTTCTACCAGAAAGAGCTGCTCTGCTATAGTTGTGATCTTAACCTGACCAGATGTTTGTCATACTGGCTTGAGTCTTTTTATTGATTTTGATGAGGAGGAAAAAAAGTAGTTTGCTGAAATTTTCCCAACGTGTTTTAAAGCTTAGTTTTTGAAAACAAAAACAAAACCGTGATAACTTATTTTGACAAAACGTTATTGAAGTAATCCACAGTATGAGTAATAGGATTAATTCAGCTGTCATTAAAGGAACCATTGCCTTTATCAAATAGCAACCTATTTAATATAGACAAACCTACACATACATAAACCTAGATTTGGGACTTTTGGAATGGATGAACAACTCAATATTTCAAGTTTGTTTTGGTTTATAAACATGCATGCTTTTTAAAGCTAGCTTGTTTCTTCTTTTTAAATGATTTAAAAAGACTGGTTGAAATGAGAAGACAGCTCAGAGAACAGGTTTCATTTGGCTGATGGTGCTGAAGTCTGGAATCAGATGTAAAACAGAAAACCCTAGGTTGTGTTTTTTTGTTTTTTTACCAACGCCTGCTTCCTGCTGCAGGAATTCAGCGTCCTGCAGAAAGAAGCAGCTTCGAAGAGCTTTTTAATGTGAGACGCCCATGCAGTCTGTCCCAAAAGAGTGCAGTTTTCTTATTTAAATTCAGCCTGCAAGGCCTTTATCACGGTGTGCATCCAGGGATTTGAGAGGAGCTCCATGCATGCGCCTTGTAGATAGAGACACAGAGCACACAAACAGTTACTGTATGTACAAATCTGTCACTTTGAGTGCAGATTTAAGTTCTCTCAGTTCATTCTACAGAATGCAGGGGAACATCAGAATACTGCAGTGACATCTTTTAAAGTGTTAGACCAATCTGAAGGTTAAAAGATAGAAAGGACAAATGTGGAATAACACCATGCAGTTCTGCTGCTGCATTGCATTTGGAAAGTTTTTCACAACACTTTGTTTTTCTTTATATTTTATGTTCCAGCCTTATTCCAAATTGTGTTAAATTAATCACTTTCCTCAAAATTCTACAAAGAATTATGGCAATATGGGAAAAAAAAGTTTAAAAATACAAAACAAAGAAATTACATTTATGTAAGTATTCACCGCTTTGTTTGATCCATGTTTGGCAGCTTCTTCAGTCTCTAGTCTTTCTGAATTGGATGCCTTCAGCTCAGCACACCTAAGTTCAGTCAGTTTGCTCCGTTCTTCTCTGCAGTTCTCCATCAGTTTGGATGGAGACACCACTCAGCCATTTTTACATCTCTCCAGATGTTCAGTCAGATTCCAGTCTGGAATCCAGGACATTCACAGAGTGCTGCCATAAAAACATCATCCAGTTTTAACCAACCATAAAACGGTAAGAAATATTATATTTAGAAGTTTAATCCTAGTTCATAAAATCCAGTGACCACTTTTCAAAAGTCAGATCATATATCCACATATTCCTAGAATGGCCAGCAGGGTCCCAGGACTGTCTGGGTGCAGAAACGCTTCCTACCATACCACATTGAGTCGGCAACAGCAGTGTTCAGACCACAGCCTTGCTGGAATCTGCTCAGAAGACTGACCCACTTTTAGAGCTGACTGGGAGTAAAGTGTTTGCAATCAACTCAGTGTTTGCTGAGCGGGAAAGAGGGACGCTGGGGGGCTGGACAGAGAAAAAAAAACATCCTGGGAAGCCCACCAGCAGCAGCATCAAGATAAGATCAGATCAGTTCACAGAAAACATCAGGCTGTCAGATGGTCTGACAGAGCCAGGCGTTCAGGGCCGTCACTGCCACACTTCCCTCCACTCTCACTGACCTAATAACACAGCCTGTCCACCCTCCTGCAATCCCTCATCACATTTGCATCCCCCCTTGGCTTCATCTTTTCCCCCATTTCTAAGCTTTCCACTCCTTCTCTGGACCATAAAGAGCTTTGTCCACAAATAAGAAGTGTGATAATTAATGGCACATCATGTTTCTCATTTAAAATCTAATCTAAAGAAGGTGGACACAAATTATCCAGACTAATTGAAAAGCTCAAAGCAATAAAACAGCTTTCCACAACCTTAATGTGATTCTTGAATGGGTGGGGAATAAAATAAGGGCCTAAAGTTGGGTAATAACAGCAGTGCAATGTAGCTTCGATAATGTTCCTCTTAGTGCTGCTTGTCTACGCAGAGCTGTGGAATCACTGCTTGAGGACACAGAGAAAATTACATGTGAATATATGACCGTCTGGTTGGATCCTTCATATTGTTTCCAGCAAAGAGATCTGTCAGGATTGGTGGTTGGTTGTGGTGAGGAGAGACGCAGAGATCCAGGTTATGGTGAAGATTACGATGAATTTAATAATGATGCTCGTAACAGTCCAATACAGGCAGCACGGCGGAGAG
>NW_006800641.1:85090-94769 GCF_000485575.1 Poecilia formosa | reverse complement strand
GTACCTAACATTAAACCAGTTGCAGTAATCTTACTGACTTTGTTTGTCAATCGATCACCGTTTCTTGTTTTTACAGAGTATCAAAAATGTTGCCACATAAAAGATTTAAAAGAGGTGGAACTAACCTTCCTTATAAGCAATAACCTGTGTGAGGACAGTGGAGCCCATTGGTCCACTGTCCTCACACAGGTGGACCAACAGTCATCTCTCCAGAATGGGATGTAAGTACATTAAGAACTGATCTTTGACCTTTCTTTGTTACCAGAACACGTCACAATGTTTTCCACTAAACTGGAATGTTCTCCTGGGTCATACTAAGGTTGAAGAAGTGACACAGGCCAACTTCTCGTAGGCCTGAGGTTGAAATCATCTGACCCTGCATCGTCTTTCTGATTCAGTCTTCACTTGTCTTCTAGAAACAGACAGACATTAGGGGAAACAAATACAGCACCATATCTTCTGATTTGGTTCAAGAAAAAGCTATAGAAATAGCAGGATATATGGTTGAGGTGGAAAATGAAACACTTGAGGTATGACAGGAAATCTATGGGTGAAACGATTTCCTATAGATTTGTTTGGCTAGAGATGGGAGAGGAGGTGGTTGAATAGTTCCTGAACTGAATCTATTGCAAAATGTATTAATTTCATTGGCTCTGTTCAGACTTCTATCAAGCTTATCCTTCTTCTGCTTGATCCCTGAACACATTTCTTCTTGTTTCACAGTTCATTTAGGTCTTTCTTGATAGAAGGTTTTCTATTTGGGGAGGATTTTACTGTTCTGCTGTGGAAGGTGCATCCCAATCTATAGGCTCCAAACAACCCAGGACAGCTTCTTTAGCTTCCTGTGACCAGATTCTCACAGTTTATTAAAGGTACAATATTATGTGTTTTTAAGGCAGATAGTGCAATTTTATAGCACAGGCAAATAACTGTTTAACCTTCAGTTTTTATGAAAACATTTTTATGAAAAATGCTATACATGTCATGTCACATACAGAATACACTCACACTCTAAAAAGAAATTAGTTGAACCAACTTAATTGAATTGCTTCAATTGGTAGCAAGCAATTCCATTCAGTTTATCCAACTTAATTTATTAAGTTTAACCAATTCAATATATTATAATCATCCAACTCAATTTGTTATTTTTTTTAAACAAATTTATTAAGTATGTTTAAGATGACAGATTTAAGTCAGTCTTAGTCAAATCATTTAAGTTTCTTCAAATAAAAAAGTAAATTATTAATGTGTTACAGTTGGTAACACAACGTCTCACGCAGTGATGTTGGTTCCAAAGCTCTATTAGCCAATAGCAGAGGAGCTGGACAGCTCTCCTCATTAACATATTGATACAGCAGAAATACAACGAGCGGAAATCCAGCAAGCAGAAAAGGGAGAAGCAAAAAAAAGACAAAGCAAAATGTATCTATTTTTCTTAACAAAACACATGTGTAGGGGAAATGAAAAAGAAAACATATACATTACTTGACAGAAACTCATGTGTAAGGAAAAGGAAAAACTAAATATATATATCTATGCTTTCATTTCTTATCAAAATATATCTTTATGCTTTTATTTATTTCTTTATATATTTATTCTTTTATTTATATATTTATTATTTTATTTTTTATTATGTCGGTTTTGGTCCTCCATACTTCTCTGGCTTGCTTATCAAAAAGTTTGAAACTTTATTAAAGAACAAACAAACAAACAAATGAATAAATCAATAAAACAAGTTCAAATTAATGACCCAACAAAAATAATAATCTCAGTAATTATTGTTTCAACACGATGCTGCGCAATTCTGTGCGTTTCGGTTCCATACCAAAATAACTAGCACAGCAGGAGTTTAAATCAACCACAGCTGTCTTTGCGGAGCACTTATTAATAATCACAAAATAAATATAGAGCCTGAAAACCTAATATCGTAATGGACTGAATGTTATATTTTTAAAGTAATCTCTAAATTTGGACTAATTATCTTGTTCGTCTGTGATTATACGTCATTCACAACAAACATCAAACACGGTAAATATGTTTCATTAATATTTAACAGACAAATGGCTTCTGCGACAATTATGTGAAATTAAATTAATTGTCTAATATTAAAAAGCATAGTTTGGACATCTCGCTTTGAGCTGAGAGTCTGACAGGCTTTTCCTCTCAACCTTTTTTTTCGCCTCTTATTTAGTGGAACTATTAATGCTGATGAGATTTTCTCCAAAATAACCTTTGTCAGCCTTTATAGCTCCACTGTTGAAAATGAGGCTCTAACATTCACAAATGACATTGAAATAAAATCCAGTCCAACATCTGGTTTGAGGTGATTCCTCTGGAACCTGTTGGAGGAAAAATATCCCAACTTNTTGTCATAGTGCCCCAAAGAATTTAAAACTACTTTCACCCCTGTTTGTTACTGGTTTTCTCAATTGCCGATTATGGTGTTTTTTTTGTGACTTTATTTTTTTGTGATTTTATTATGTAAATCCCTTTGAACTGTATTGTTGCTGAAATGTGCTACACAAATAAACTTGATTGTCTGAATTGGAGCCAGCAAGAGGAAAATCTCTGACATCTGAAATACTTTGAGATGATCGCTCACAATAAAATTCTTCTTAAATGACAAAAATTAACCCCTTCAACTCCCAATTTCTCACCTTCTGCAAATTTCCACTATTATTTGTAGTCTGGTTAGCAAATATATATCAGTCTTGCACAGCAAGATTTAATGCTGTTGCACAACTAAAATTCAACATGTAGCCAAATATAAGGGATCAGAGCCAATTAGAAATCCAAGAAAAAGCGAACGCCCCAGCAGGCACCACATTCCCAAGACACTAAAACATCAAATGTCTTTATTATCAAATCAGTCTATGACATAAAAGAAAACCCAACACAACCACTGACGTTCAACCGATTAGATTGGATTAGATTGGCTACAAATAATTTTAACAATTAAATATGGTTTCATTGATTCTCCCGTTACTAAACATGAGTTTGATGAAAACTTTGTGACAATATTGCATTTGCTAATTTTTGGAAGTATTATCCAACTGAGTGACAAGGCTGTTACAGTTTCACCAGCAGATGTCACAAGTGAGTGATGAATGAAGCATCGATTAATGAACTTTTTGCAAAGCAAAGGGTTGGAAAGCTTCATTGCTTGATAAGGCTTCATTTGCCTATCACTACTGCCAGCTGTAAAACCAGGAACTGTTAATGATTCTTCAATGGAGGTGGAGAGGGACTCAGGCAACCAGTGGGTAACTTCCACAGCGTCACGAGGGAAAAACCAGAAAACCAGAAACTCAGGCTACACAGGGGTTAAGCCGAAGGCATCACAGCCTATTGGCGCTAGTCTTCTTCTCACCTCTTCCAGCTGTCAGGTATCGCTCCCTTCATAAGGTCCTGTCTACACCTGCTCCTCAGCTAAGCTTCAAGAACTCATTGACTTCTATTATCTTTCTATGACCGTCTGAATTAAAATCGGACTTTGATTCAGATGATTTTGCCACAGAGATCCCTAGTCCTTTCTGTCATGTATTTGATTAGCACAAAGAAACGTGGATGTCACTGTCCAGCAGTATTTAATGTAAAAGGAAGTGCTGGTAGCCCACTAAGTCAGCCCACTAAGAGCTCTGCAGGACTGTATCCATTTTGCAGCTTTATAGGTGAGAACAGCTAAAAAGGGGTCTGCTGCTTTCATCAGGTGTTTCGTAGCTTTATACTGAGTGTTCCGCTTCCCCATTACTCCGTGGAAGTCTTGGGCTACCGGTGACGTGTTTACACCCATATGAGATACCAAAAGCTTCAAAGACATGCTCATACTAAAGTGATCCATTATCTGACATTATGACCTCATGCATAAGATGTCAGGGAAAAATGGACTTAAGATGAGCTATGATATCATTTGTTTTGCCCCATTTAGAAGCACTATTTCAACATATCTAAAAAAAAATGTCTATAAACAAGAAGATAGTTTTTCCCTCCCAAATCAAAAAAATCTGTGTCTAAGTTTTGCCTTGGGTGGGCGGTGTGCTAGGAAAGCTTCAGTGGTTTGCTGTTGTGGCTTTTCTGTATCCAAGCTACATTTCATGTTGAAATATTCATTTGACACAGGGTGTCTTATTGTTTAAGAAAGTTTTAATTTTGTTTGAATTACACAGCTATGTTCTACTGAAAAGGCATGGACACATGCTCTGTATTGCAGCCAGCAGCAAAATGTTTTCCTTTTCCAGCAGCCATTATGCAGTGATAAAACCAGCAGAACAAACATAGTGTTGTCTTATAAAGAAGTGGGTGGAGCTCAATTACAGTTGCCAGGTGATGTAACAATTTAGAGGTTTTTAAAACAGGTCGTTTTGCAGACATCAACAAAACCTTTACTTATTCCCAAAAAATGTCCAGGTGTTTTTTTTTTCCGCTTTTGGACAGTTTCTAGAAGCAGTAGGTACCCAAATGGAAGGACAGAAACATGAAAAACGTGAATTTTTAATGTCATAGCCGGTTTGTAATTCTTCCTGGTGCTTTGTGTTGGTGGAACACGGAAAGATGGTAAATCCAAGTCTAATGTTGTTTTAGTCATTGTAATAACTTAAGCCTATCGTCAATGCAGTCATGTCATGACAAACAAAAAACAAGTTATTGTTAAGTCTCATTCAGTTTAGATAAAATCTACAGGTGTTTTATTATTAAGTCCTGGAAATGCAGCCAGCATTCTGAGTAGAGTTCAGCCCCAAACTCATCAGGATGCACTAGGAAAAGAGTTCACTAGAAGACAATATCGTGCTCTCAGGAATAGACGAAGGTGCACTTGACTTGGTGTGATGTACATTTAACACAGACTCTGCATTCCGCCTCTTTTGCACTCTCATAAATCACACAATTAGTTTAGTGCAGAAGTTTTCTATATGCACTTTTTATTTTTATGGCAGTCTAGCAATAAACGGAGAGCACTTCTTTTTATTGCTTACAACCCATTACATAAAACAACCTATTATTGTACATGTCTGAACTGGTTTCTTTACCATTAAGGTGGAGTGTCATTGGGGCCTGTTATGCAATGCATGGCAAGAACCTATTGTTCTACACCCAATAAGGGGTCTCTTTATTTCTTCCATTACCGTTAATGCGGCTCGTACTGCTCCATGCCCCCCACAAAAATGGTATGAAAACGTTCAGCTTGATCCCGAGAAGGGAGCTATTACTTTTAGTGGGATTTAGAGTTAAAATGACGATATAAATTGAGAAAAAAGTGCAAAAAAAAACAAGGCTCAGTGTCTGACAGAGATAGGAATCTTTCTCTCTGAAACACACACACAGCAGCACTGTGGATTTCTGACTTCAATACTCTTTTTAACTCGCCCTCATGGGCACAAATATCGCCCTATTGGTCTAAAAGTCGGTCATGACATAGATACACATACCTGCTCCCGTAAAATGTTTTCAAAATTTTGCTAGGGCTTATGGTTTCTTGTCAGGGTCCTTGAAACCGACTCTGGGTGTCTCACAAGTATAGAAACTCTGTCTCCAGCACACTGTCTGACCAAGAGAGCCAGCCCAGGTGCAGATAATTAATTACTATATCAACGGGTCCTAGACAGAGGCAGTGAGCAGTCTCACAAACAGGCGCAGAGACAGGTCTCACAATGCATTGTGGGAAGAATACATATTTCCTGTGACTATTAATATTTTGCTTAGATAAAATTAGTATTTCTCTGAAATTTTTAGTGTAAATTAAAATCCGTAGAATGAAGGCTGAAATTTTTTTAAAATAAAGAACTACCGACTGTCTTTATGTTTTTTATTTTGAACTGTGAGTTAGAACCACATGTGCCAAGCTTATAGTCGTCAGTCCCGGATTGAATTTCATTGTGCATGTGGTATATCTGTTATACTGAAGGGTTTGGCTAGGTCAGTATAACACTGGTGATTGACATAACAAAATCTGAAGTCATTGCACTTTGGTGGTGGATCATGTCGGACCTCCACGGATGTACTTCTCAGATTTAGTACAGCTGTGTGAGCTGTAGCTAAAATGCTGGGTCTGAAGTTATGGGCACACTTCTACAGGCCCTATTTAAATTTCTTTAGGAATTTTTTAGTTGTCAATTATTTATTCACTGAAAACACCTTTCTGTTCTGTGTGATCATGCTCACAAATATTTACTTTAATTGAAATATTCCAGTGTTAGTATGTAGAACAGTCACATTCAGTCAAGACTGACCACTAAATGCATTTGTTCCTGTCTTTTCCAGGTGTAAAATATAAACATGTTTACACAGAAATTTGACAGTACCTCTGGTATTTCTAAGCTGCAAAGTAATATAAGTAATATAAGTTAGTATGCTCCATTCTAATGCACTAACTCTGCTGCTAAATGATCTTAAATGGGAGAAATAGTTGGAGCATAAGCAGGAGAAGAAGTGGCTCATGACTGAATTACCCAGGGTGCAGCAGTACTGGATCACTAATGACTCAAATTATATATTTGAAGATTGAATTATTTCAAAAGTCAACTGAGTTGCTTTAGGAAACTGCTTAGTCATGTTTACTTTGCAACAGTTTAAAACACCACTTCCTGCTGGACCTTAAACATTTCACAAGTTAAATGCCGACATCATTTCTACTGTAAAAAAATCACATAGAAATGTCATGCTTTTTTTTTCCAAGTCAATTGTGTACTTTTTCTGTTTTAGCTTTAACCTCGATAACACCTTTATCGGACTTTGCCGGGAGGCTGAGCAACATGGTTTCATGGCCCTGTGACATCACCGCCTTCACTCATGTTGCTGTTTTGCCCTTTGTTTTGTCTGAATGTTGCCATTTGCCCTTAATGTGTCCTTTCCTCTTTTTTGTTTTATTTTATTAGAAACTGGAGTACTCCCTATTTAACACAGAAAAGGATTATTTTAGTGTATTAGTAAGGTTAGAAAGGAGTATGCACTATTTAGATCAATATTAAACAGCCCAGAAATGGAATCAGAAATAGGATTAGAATAACTACGAACTTAGAATCCAGAAATACTTAGTCACTACTTAGTTACTTTTATATTATTACTTTTTAGAAACTGTGACTACTTACTTTTAACCCAGAAAAGGATTTAGAATAAACTTAGAATTTAGACCAATACTATATCATTGTTATTTAGAAACTGTGGATTACTCACTTTTAACCCAGGAAAGGAATTAGATTAGTCACTCTTTAGTTTATTTTATCAGAGACTGTAGAGCAGTGGTCCCCAACCCCCGGTCCGTGGACCAATTGGTACCGGGCCGCGCAAGAAATAATTAAATATTTCCATTTTATGTATTATTTGAGTCTGGAGGATCTTTTATTTTGAAAATCCTTTAACCAGATTCTCTCAGTTACTTGCGCGCCAACACTGAGCCCACAAGCAGCAAAATGAGTAAGAAACGGATCAGGTGTCTTTGGAAAGTTTCTTTGCAAAAGGGAAAAAGGCCCAGAGAAGAGACAGGAGGATGGATTTATCCCAGACAGGTAGGTGAGTCAAACATTACAAGCCGCTCTGCGTAACATGCAGCAACCAGCTGCTAATGAGGCAATGAAGCTTCAAACTGCTTCGCCACGTAGAGACCAAGCAGGCTGTGGATATAAGCAACACTTCGGGTGTCATTGTCTTTCGTCACTCCCTGATGGGACCGTCTCATTGCAGAGAAACAACCTCAGAGCTCCCGCTAGTCATTATCGTGAGTTAAAATTTTTACGAAAGTAAAATGCTTGTTTTTGTGGTGCATCTGTGTCTTATTTTGAAGGGATATGTAAACGTTACCATAGCGACCAGAGTCAGAGAACGTTTGGGCAGTGGTCGAGAGAGGATAAGTAGAGCTTGTGAGTCTTAAGTCTGGTTTAGACGGCAAGATTTAAGAATTGTCGGCCGATTCTCCAAACCTCGAGCTGATAAAAGTACAACAGGTTCAATCGGTTCGTGTCTCCAGCCACAAGGCAGATTCCAGTCACAAACATTGCGATTCCAGAAGAAAATCCCCAAAATCCCCAACATAGCATACGGGAATTTAGAATGACCAAACACGGATGACGATGTAGAAGCAATAGTGACAGTTTGTGGACTCAGTTTAAGAGATAAAAGACGTAACAAAAAGAAAAGGCGGTGGATAAAAGACAGCGGGAGCAGTCGCTCTATTTGCTGCACTATGATTTGGAGGCGACTATGTTTTTTCAGTTAACATTTTTAACTGAATAACCATAAACATATATAATAATGACCTTTACATATAATAATAAACATTTCCACATATCATCTCCGCTATCCACCGGACTCACAGTTGCGTGATATGTCAGCTGTTTGGGATTCCCCTCTGTTCTTACGTCACCACGCTTTCTGATTGGCTACCTGTCACATTCAGCAGGTTGTATTCTCGTTCCCAGTCAGGGTAAACCCCACAGGCTGCGATAAAAAGGCCAAGACAACCCAAATTGGGTATATTCAGGATTTAGCGGGAACACCAACATGCAGTAGCCTTATCTGCGTCCCCCCCCCCACCCCCCACACCGGTGGTAATAAAAAGATTGGGGACCACTGCTATAGAGTACTATATTTAGATGCAGAGACCAGAAGCCCAGAGGACGCTTGTGGATCAACATTGTTAGACTATTTTTCAGACTCCTGTTCTCCCAACCCAGAAATGGAATTAGACCAGAGGATACTTAGCAACCATGAACATATGTAAAATAACATATTACATATTTAACATATAAAATATGCAAAATATCCAAATATTTGACATATTTTATTCACACACACCCATACACATACATAACACACATAAAGATGTGTATTATAGTGAGTGTGTGTATGTTTTTTTTTTATCTTGTGAAACTTCCACCCACATTGGGGCTTTTAGCTATGAAAGCAGGTGGGTGTCTGAGCAACCGCATCAACTCCTGTTCCATGAGACTTGTTCTGGGTGTTTCCGGTGCAGAAGAGGCGATGGGCAGACATAGCAGAAGACTCTGAGGGAAACGTCCTCATGAATAATAATGAATACTAGGGCCCTGAACGCAGGCTATAAGAGTTTTATTGGTGTGGGATAAATCCATACTGTAAGGCTCATCTGCTGAGAACTTGGCTACCCAAAGCTGGTGTCACCCCTAAAAATTTATAGATGCAAAACAGAGAGAAGCAATCAGCTATGTTGCTAGTGTCTACAAGGTGCCTTGGAAATTCTGTCCTTAAAAATATCAGTGTGAAAGATGATATGCTGCATCACAGGCAGTATGTCGTACAGAGACCTTTGTCATGTTTACATTCTCTTCTGTCACTGAGGCAATAATACACCGTTTCTCAATTATTTTCTGTCACCCCCCAGCACTCTCCCAGGGATCAGAAATTTTTGCCCACCCCCGCCCTCTTCCCGAATTGAAATGCTGTTAAAAATCTGATAATATTTAACAATTCATCTGCACAAACCCCTTGTTTGTGCAGATGCTGATTATAAAACAGTTAAAATGACTGATTGTACCTAATTTTATTGATTTAAATCTCAAAACTATTTCCAAGTTCAGTTTATTTATTTATTCAGCAACATTTAATCAAGACTGCTAAGCCTGTGGGATTCTCAAAAGAGAAAAAGTGCAAATAATTTGCTGGGATGAGCATTTTTAGACTAACACAGTGAAACTTTATAAAATTGTTA
>NW_006800641.1:82975-84261 GCF_000485575.1 Poecilia formosa | reverse complement strand
CCAAGATAAACTGCCGGCTGAGGAGCCGGGAGTTTATCTTGGAAATGTTAATCCATTTCCATTTGAGGAAATGGATCAACACAATGTTGCATTCTCTTTAGTTTTCTCTGGTCGATAATGGAGACTTGAATTTAACGCGCCATTTCAACCAAGGTTTTGAATTCGCTTCCTAACCAGACGCTCCAAAGCGTCCTGTCCATAACTCTTCAACACGCTGTCAGCTCCCGGTCAGAAAGACGCATTTAGTTCAGAGTCCATGAGATGATATTAAGAAAAGATTTTTTTATTAATTGATTAGCGTAAAGTCTATAATGTCTGCCCATGTGAACAAGTCTAGGGTGTTAATTAGAACCTGTCAAATGACGGACAGGCTGTAAATTTTCTGGTCGTTTAAAAAATAATAACCGGTCAAATACGGAAAATATTTGGTTAATGCGACCTCTGTGTCAGGGTGAAGAGGGATCAGCTATGCATTCAAGGACAGGCAAAATTCACATAATTGTTTTGTTATGTGAAATATTTGTTGGCTGTGTAATAACAAAAAAGGTTTTGTGAATGAAGTTGAGAGTTAACATCAAAACTTGTTTTTATTATTTGTTTACTTACCTTTAAACACTGATTTAAATATTGTAATTTTTTAAACTGAGCAGTAATATTTAAAACTTCAATACATGAAATCAGTTATTTAACAATATGAGGTGTTGTTTAATTTATTTTTAACATTGTATTTCATACATTTATGCTAGGGGTGCCCGAGTCTAGTTTTCCAGAGCTACCATTCTGCCACTTTAGATGCATTCCTTATAAGCATCTCCAGAACTAAGTTGCTGCTAATGATGGAAGTCAACCTTTTGTCTGGGGTGTGTTTTAGTAGGGATGCATCTAAAAGTTGCAGTCTGGAGGACTGCACCTGGGCACTCTTGATTTGTACCGTCAATGTGGCCCGTTGAGGGTGGCCAATATGCTGAAGTGGCCCTCAGTGAAATTGAGTTTGACCAAGGGCGTAGGTTCGGTCTAAGTTTTGGTGGGGACCTTGACACCCCCCTCCCGCAGGACAGTGAAATGCCCAAGAGCACCGAACATTTTTGAGAAGGGGGGGGAAACCACATTGGCTTAATAACCCCCTCCCCCCAACCATAACCATATCATACATCTTGTGTATACAACCAGATACAGTCATACTCAGCAGATCAGTTCAACCTGGTAACCTGGTTTGTATTCACACTAGCTTAACTTAATTTAAGACTAACACTTCAAATGCCATATTTACTGAGATAATTTCACAG
>NW_006800641.1:76791-82902 GCF_000485575.1 Poecilia formosa | reverse complement strand
AGCTTTCATGAGTGTGGTTCACCATGGCAAAATATTTTTTCTTTTTTACTATATTTTAGTGGAGTGTTATGTGCTTTGGGCACATTATGATGATTTTTGTCTATTTTTTCTTTGTTTTCTTAAAGACTTTAGTTGAATTACATTTTGTTAATATATTTTGTAGTTTGGATAATTTCTTATTTTTGGTCATTTGGTTACGTTAATTTGTGGCGCTGTTGGTCCGCCTATAAATGGACTGGGTTTCAGCATGTTGGAAATCTGCCCTTCCACTCACTTCCGCTCGCTCCACCACCACCGGGGACGCGTCTTGGTGCGGTGCGCGCACGTCCAGTTGCTGTGGGCGTTTCCAGCCTGCCATGCGGTATTTCTGTTAGCCTTTGTTTGTTTGCTTTTTCATTGTGATTTTGGCCTGGTGGGACCGGTTGTCCTGGTTTCGATCGTTTTTTTTGCATTAGGTTCGTTTTTTCTTTAGTCTGGTACTAGTAGGGGCTTCGACGGCCCTGTATAGGGTTGGCCCCCTGCTGTATCGTTTTGTTCTGTTTGATCGGCTCACCACACAGCAAATTCAAAAGTGTTAGATTTCCAGTGTAAGTGTTGTATGTTAAAAATACAGTGTTAATTCAACAACATGAGTGTTAGTGAGTGTTGGTTTCCCTAACACTCACTAAAGAGTTCAAAAGAGTTAAACAAAAAGCAATCCAGTCCAGTGTTGATTTCTAAATTAACACCAACACTCTAAATCAACACTCAGTCTGGTGTTGATTTAGAAATCAATAAAAGACAGTTCGTCCCACAATTGTAACATATTTAACATCACTTCAAGGAAGGAGCTACAGGTAGGGTGGTGGTTGCAGCAGAGGGGACCTAGACAGGGCCCATGGAAGACAGAACATGCTTTTAGTTATTCAAAATGTTTTTATAACATCTGATGAAAATTGTAAAGGACAACCCTCTACCATTAAAGACTATGCACACCCCAGTAGATTATATAGTAGGGTGCCCCACTGTTGACTCATGGTTGCTAAAAACCTTACCAGACTGACTGATTTTAGTGACATAGTGGGTGTAAAATGTGCTACATGACTAGCTTCATTTTCACTCTTATATTTAACTTTATGACACACAAAACTACAAATGAATCATCCTTATTGTTTCCAGGTGCATTCTGGGTAAAGCTTGTCACCAGCGTCATCATCAGTCACTTGGCAACAAATGGCAAACTAGCTAGAGCATTTCTACGGACTACGTTAACATGTTTTGAATTTGTGTTGTTTCATCATTAATGACCAGTACCCTGATGTTTCTGTTCTTCTCTTGGTTTGTTGTACTTCATGTCAGATGGACTTCAAAATGACATAGTTATAATTAGGTGATTAGGAGGACTCTAGAGAACGTATCTACGCAATGAGGAGGCAATTAAGCCATTTGACTCTGGTATTTTGTACCTGTGGCATGTCTAAAAACTGCCAAAATGTTTTTTCTTTGTTAGTGTGTGTCATGTTGGTGACTGATGCCTGTTATGATGACTTCAACACATTTCTTCAGACAGGTTGGCACGACTTTTAATGCTGTCCAAAAATGTTTCTATAAGCTGACTAATTTCTTTAGTAATTGTTTCTGACTTTTTTATGCTTTATCTTCTAAACCAGGTGGGCAGAGTAATTTCAATGACTATGATGGTGACACACACAGGTGAGTCTGATCAGTTTTGTTCACACTTCTTTTTAAAATATTTATTTATTATCCTAATGTTTCTGCAAACAAACAAAGGCTAACAGAAATTTCCTGTTTTTCCTTCCAGGCTGGAAGTCTCCCTCCTGCATGCTGGTGAAAACAAGAGCAGCACTAAAAACACTTCACCATCATTGATCACAAGACCATCAATGGCTGCTTTCAATGAACTTTCAAAGCACACTTCACCTTCAGTGCAAAGTACCATGAATGTATGACCTTTGTAGTATATTGCTGTCAGTGCTGTTTGATGTTTTGAAATAAAAGTAGATTACATACTTCAACTGGTGTTGGTGTTTTTGTACATTCAAGTGGCTTCTAATGTCTTTTAAAATGAATTTGGGGATTATTGATGGCCAGTAGTTTCTGAAAAAAAAGGTTTTAATTGCTCTAGTGGCTTTTATTCAGTATTAAATTGACAAAAAAAAGTGGGTAATGAGAGAAGGGGAAGACCGGGAAGCGAACCTACGATAGCCGCATTGAAAACTAGAGCCTCCATATGTGGGTTGTGCTTAACCCCTGCGCACAGCACACCCTGCCAGTAGTATTTCAAAACTCAGATTTCTATGTTAATATATACTTTACACTTCTGTGTTACATTAACACGTTCATAGTGTTAACTTTTGACAAAATACACTAGTGTTGAGTAAGTAACTGATGTGTGTTTAATTTCAACTACTGTGAGTGTTGATTCAACTATATCACAACACTTTCANGGACTTTTTCATATCCCGTGAATATTGGTCGGGACATGTCCCTACCGTCCCTACCCAAACCTACGCCCATGAGTTTGACACCCCTGATTTATGGGGTATTTTTACACTGAGCCATGTTGGTACATCTCCAACTTGTTTTCATCATGCTCAGTTATATTCATGCAGTAAGATAGTCATTTCACATTTCTGTAAAAATCTGTAGGTTACAGATATTTATACCTCCGAAGTGTAGACTGCATACAGTTACTTTGTTGGGAATTTAATAAAAAATTTCCATTCTATACAGGGTTAGTAACGATCTAGCATAACTAAAAATACATGCCAGTTAGACAAATAGTACTTTGTCTTAGAATGATTTAGGAGGTGTGATACATCACAGGGTAGAGCAGAGCTTCCTTTAGCTTCATAGTTAAGATGACAAAAGTTTACTTTTTTCAAAAGTTGTAGCTGTAACCAGGTTCTGCTTCACTCCACTGTACCAGGCCGGCCCAAGTAACCCCTCGACTCTGCGTTGTGTAGTTGTTTTTTTTTGTTGTTTTTTTTAATGAAGACAAGGAGTTTCTGGGTGATCTGCAGTTTATTTCCTGAATGAGAACATATCGGGTTCGAATCAGTGCAATGGCTCAGCTTCAATCAGCACACTACAACAGAGCGAGCGTTATGTTAGCTTTTTAACTTAGGACATGAAGTGTTTTATGATCAAATTAAAAGTACAAAAATTGGTGCCAGGCACATATCTAGTAAATATTAATTACACTCTATTTATCCAAGTTAATAAAAATGATGTTTTATCTGTTGCTAACATTTTTCTACTCGGTGTGCTGAAGAATGCAACTCACCTGCCGTGCAGCTTTCACAGACGGGTACTGAGTACAGGAGCCAGCAGCATATAACCAGCCACACAGAGAGGGGGCGCTATTTCCCCATTGCACTGATACATAAAGCAAGTCGGATTCTACAACCTAAACACTGTTACATAGGCTCCTGTGTCAGATAATACACCTCAGCTGCAGTCAGGCATCTTGTAGCTCATGAGCATTAAGTGGGTCCTAAAATGGATAGAAGGTTGTAATTGAATCATATTAACCTCCACACAGAAGGTAAGCATGTGACGTTTCTTTAGCTACAGGGAAATTATTTCTTATTTAGAAATGTGTAAGTGCATTAGAAAAAGCTTTTTACCTGGGTCTAAATTGAAATTCATATCTGAAATATTTGTATGTGTCCTCACTGTGCATACAAAAGGCTTTAGAAACTGGGGAGGTTCACACTGTGGCCATTGTCATTTATAACATAAGTAGGGTCAAAACAATGAACACAATTCCATTGCAATGATTCATATACCAACAGACATATTTGGCTCTAAAGAGGATAATGGTTTCATGATGCCAAAGTGTGTCTGCACCAGAAGCAGAGGAAGTAGAAGAAGAAGCCGGAGAAATCTCAGCCACAGACTCTTTCTTTTATTTTTGTCAGAGCTTCTGCACAACTTAGCATGAGACAGTTTGCTATTATTTCTCCAACACAAAATGAACCTTTTAGTGGATGAGTATCCTTTGAAATTGTGAATGAAATGTTTCAACACTTTAATTTATACTGCAGATTGAAGATTTGACTTTTTTACAGTTGCATCATTATACATTATACACCACTGAAATATGAAGCATAAATATGTTGGAATATCAGGGTTAATATGAGTCTTGAAATGCTGATAGCCAAGTTTGTATCTGGCAGGAAACAGCAAAGCTTTCATGAGTGTGGTTCACCATGGCAAAATATTTTTTCTTTTTTACTATATTTTAGTGGAGTGTTATGTGCTTTGGGCACATTATGATGATTTTTGTCTATTTTTTCTTTGTTTTCTTAAAGACTTTAGTTGAATTACATTTTGTTAATATATTTTGTAGTTTGGATAATTTCTTATTTTTGGTCATTTGGTTACGTTAATTTGTGGCGCTGTTGGTCCGCCTATAAATGGACTGGGTTTCAGCATGTTGGAAATCTGCCCTTCCACTCACTTCCGCTCGCTCCACCACCACCGGGGACGCGTCTTGGTGCGGTGCGCGCACGTCCAGTTGCTGTGGGCGTTTCCAGCCTGCCATGCGGTATTTCTGTTAGCCTTTGTTTGTTTGCTTTTTCATTGTGATTTTGGCCTGGTGGGACCGGTTGTCCTGGTTTCGATCGTTTTTTTTGCATTAGGTTCGTTTTTTCTTTAGTCCGGTATTAGTAGGGGCTTTGACAGCCCTGTATAGGGTTGGCCCCCTGCTGTATCGTTTTGTTCTGTTTGATCAGTTCACCACACAGCAAATTCAAAAGTGTTAGATTTCCAGTGTAAGTGTTGTATGTTAAAAATAGTGTTAATTCAACAACATGAGTGTTAGTGAGTGTTGGTTTCCCTAACACTCACTAAAGAGTTCAAAAGAGTTAAACAAAAAGCAATCCAGTCCAGTGTTGATTTCTAAATTAACACCAACACTCTAAATCAACACTCAGTCTGGTGTTGATTTAGAAATCAATAAAAGACAGTTCGTCCCACAATTGTAACATATTTAACATCACTTCAAGGAAGGAGCTACAGGTAGGGTGGTGGTTGCAGCAGAGGGGACCTAGACAGGGCCCATGGAAGACAGAACATGCTTTTAGTTATTCAAAATGTTTTTATAACATCTGATGAAAATTGTAAAGGACAACCCTCTACCATTAAAGACTATGCACACCCCAGTAGATTATATAGTAGGGTGCCCCACTGTTGACTCATGGTTGCTAAAAACCTTACCAGACTGACTGATTTTAGTGACATAGTGGGTGTAAAATGTGCTACATGACTAGCTTCATTTTCACTCTTATATTTAACTTTATGACACACAAAACTACAAATGAATTGTCCTTGTTTCCAGGTGCATTCTGGGTAAAGCTTGTCACCAGCGTCATCATCAGTCACTTGGCAACAAATGGCAAACTAGCTAGAGCATTTCTACGGACTACGTTAACTTGTTTTGAATTTGTGTTGTTTCATCATTAGTGACCAGTCGCCCGATGTTTCTGTTCTTCTCTTGGTTTGTTGTACTTCATGTCAGATGGACTTCAAAATGACATAGTTATAATTAGGTGATTAGGAGGACTCTGGAGAATGTATCTACGCAATGAGGAGGCAATTGAGCCATTTGACTCTGGTATTTTGTACCTGTGGCATATCCAAAAACTGCCAAAATGTTTTTTCTTTGTTAGTGTATCATGTTGGTGACTGAAGCCTGTTATGATGACTTCAACACATTTCTTCAGACAGGTTGGCATGACTTTTAATGCTGTCTAAAAATGTTTCTATAAGCTGACTAATTTCTTTAGTAATTGTTTCTGACTTTTTAATGCTTTATCTTGTAAACCAGGTAGGCAGAGTAATTTGAATGAATATGATGGTGACACACACAGGTGAGTCTGATCAGTTTTGTTCACACTTCTTTTTAAAATATTTATTTATTATCCTAATGTTTCTGTTATATTTCCTATTTTTCCTTCCAGGCTGGAAGTCTCCCTCCTGCATGCTGGCGAAAACAAGAGCAGCACTAAAGACACTTCACCATCATTGATCACAAGACCATCAATGGCTGCTTTCAATGAACTTTCAAAGCACACTTCACCTTCAGTGCAAAGTACCATGAATGTA
>NW_006800641.1:71790-76781 GCF_000485575.1 Poecilia formosa | reverse complement strand
CTCTAAGAATTTCAGGAGAATTCAATAGAGCAGGGGTACCCAAACTTTTTCCTGCGAGGGCCACATGACTGTTCCCTTTTCTGGTCGGGGGCCGGTCTTAGATTTTCGAGAAAGAAACCTTAGAAAAGTTTTGTTGACGGGGGGGAGGGAACGGGGGGGGGGATTGGATTACTGCCGACGACATATTCGCGTTTGTAGATAGATTTTTACCCAGAATGCAAATGGAAAAAAACCGTGAGCGAAACGGTGACTGGTACTGACGAGTATATATTCCATTGAGGGAAACTAAGTTTCATATCTGCTCAAGAGCCCCCCTGGTGACTGAAGAAAAATCCACATATATATGGAAAAAAAACACTGAATGCTCTCTGGTATTGTTCAGGGGGCCAGACCAAATGAGGAGGCAGGCCAGATCCAGCCTGCGGGCCATAGCTTGGGGACCCCTGCCTTTGTAGTATATTGCTGTCAGTGCTGTTTGATGTTTTGAAATAAAAGTAGATTACATACTGCAACTGGTGTTGGTGTTTTTGTACATTCAAGTGGTTTCTAATGTCTTTTAAAATGAATTTGGGGATTATTGATGGACAGTAGTTTTTGGGGAAAAAAAGGTTTTAATTGCTCTAGTGGCTTTTATTCAGTATTAAATTGACAAAAAAAAGTGGATAATGAGAGAAGGGGAAGACCGGGAAGCGAACCTACGACAGCTGCATTGAAAACTAGAGTATCCTTATGTGGGTTGTGCTTAACCCCTGCGCACAGCACACCCTGCCAGTAGAATTTCAAAACTCAGATTTCTATGTTAATATACACTTTACACTTCTGTGTTACATTAACACGTTCATAGTGTTAACTTTGGACAAAATACACTAGTGTTGAGTAAGTCACTGATGTGTGTTTAATTTCAACTACTGTGAGTGTTGATTCAACTATATCACAAATAACACTTTCAAAAGTGTAATTTATACACCATCCAGAGTGGGCCAATATAGACACTTTCAAAATGTTGAATTTAACTCTATAGGAGTTGATGGAACACTTCCAAATTTGCTGTGCAGGTCCAACTTTCTGTTAATACTTTTGGGGGTTTGTTTTTCTTTTTTTGGGTCACGGGAAACTGAGGGCATTTAACTCTGCCCTCACAGAAAATCAGAAGCAGCTGAACCAAAAAAAAACAAAGTTCAAGAGAGTTTCAGAATACAATATTTTGTTGAACCCTCATTCTTGTCTTGTGTCCTCAAGTATGTTGTGCCCTTGGTGGACGTAACAGGAGAAAAGTAAGTAAAGTGAATAGAGGAAGGTTATGAGTTAGACTATTTTTAAAAGTTGTTTTTTTTTTCAGTGGATTCAGTTGATTTAGTCAGAGCAACAAAAAATATATGTGAAATGCAGAAATGTTAAACTAAAGTTCTTGACATTAAATATGCAAGTAGTTCTTATCACTAGCATCAGCAATGATTTATACAGAGCTAGGTAAAAATAAGCAGTGAATTTGTTTTGTAACTCTCGCTTTGAGCTGAGAGTCTTTTCCTCTCAAACATTTTTTTTTGCCTCTTATTTAGTGGAAATAAATAAGATGAGATTTTGCTGATGAGATTTTCTCCAAAATAACCTGTGTCAACCTTTATAGCTCCACTGTTGAAAATGAGGCTCTAACATTCACAAATGACAGTGAAATAAAATCCAGTCCAACATCTGGTTTGAGGTGATTCCTCTGGAACCTTTTGGAGGAAAATATCCCAACTTCATTAGATGAGCTTTAACCTAACAGAGCTCTGTGGTTCCTCCTGTCAGTGTGAGAGTCAGGGTGAGGAGGCGCCATGTTAGGAAGAGAAGTGGAAGCTGCAGGATCTTCAGAACAAACAGGTCTTTATGCTAGGCTACTGATTACCCTTCTATCTGAACCCAGGATCAATAGAACCAGTTTAAAAGCTAAAATGAATGGTTATATGCCAGACATGGAAAACTGGGATGCACTCCATGCCATGATGTTCAGAATTTAGATCTCATGGCATCTCAACGTGTCAACATTGCAGGCAGTGGGCTGAGAGAAATACAGCTCCATTTTGTAACAATTCAAGAGCTACCCAGCTTTTATCGCTTCACAAAAATTTCATCAGCACAGAAACTCCAAAGCACAAAAAGAAGCAACTGTGTATATATATATATATATATATATACACACACACACACACACACACACACTTTTGTCATAGTACCCCCAAGAATTTAAAACTACTTATCAGTAGTTATAGTATCAAAACATCAAGCATCAAAACATCAAAACTCACCTAAATACACTGAAATCTGATTATATTCAATGTTATTTAGACCAAGAAGTTTCAAACCCGATGTTTTTTAATGATTTTAATATTTTATTGTTTAAACGTAAACAATGAAACTGAACCGCATTTTTCCTCAAACAATAAGGTAACACACACACAAAATAAAATAAAAATATAAGGATGTGAAAACCTCACTCTAATGTAAATAGTACTTTTCTCAGTTTTTGTCTCAAAGATGTAACGCATTGGTCTGTGCGCCAAAGCGCATGAAACGCATCTATGGGGTAATTTCATTCTCACTGAAAAAATAACAGGGTTGGATCAGCAGATTAACTCCAGACAGGATTGATTATTTTTAAAGTGATCAAAGTATTTATAATCACACATATTCAAGCAGCTGCACGTAGTGTGCTATGTGTAGCGTTTTGGCTCTTATGGAGAACATCGCCAATGGAAGGATTCAGAGGGAGCTGATCTGCTATGAAATGTTGATGACAGTTTATTAGTGTCTGATTGCCCAGACTGATCTTCCTAACTTAGAGCCGTGCGTTACTGGTACTGGTCCAGCTCCTTCAGTGGAGCTGCCAGCTTTGTGAATGCGGCTTTATGGACCTAAAGAATCTTTATTCTGTAAATGTACAACTTATGCACATGATTCCACTATTTAGAATAAACGTCCACTTTCCACACTTAAAGGACCCTCTGACTCTCTGTCTGCGTGGTTGAAAGCGCTACTGTTCTAACAGGCATTTGGATGATCTCTTTATTTATTTGGATTTGTTTTTTCTTTAAAATGTATTATTTTTATTTTTGTGAGGTGACCTGATGTGTCCTGAAAGCACCTTTTAAATACATAAAATATATAGTTATTTTTATTATAAATATTTATACTGCTACAAACAAGGACGTTGCCATGGTTATTGCTTCAGTGGTGGCAGACTTCCGGCTAATTTACATAAGTATTTATGGGTGGCGACAGGGTGGACCAACAGCTGTGCTCAATTTCCAGCAAATGACAGACATTTAGAATGTTTTCTAAATTAGAACGTGCTCAAAACATTCTAATTTTTTTGAGCACTGCACTTTTCTAAAATTTTTCGTACACCAAGTTTTAGTGTGAAAACTGTGCACTCTTTTATGCATGAGGCCCCTGGTTATTATCAGGACTCTGAAACCTTCACTGTGTACTGAGGAGATAATTGTTGATTCAGGGACACATGCAGGGGCGCTGCCAGGAATCGTGGGCCCCTTGACAAAAAATTTGTTTGGGCCCCCGTGCGCAGCTACTGTTACAATTCTTTGAGTCTGTTTGACCCATAAAAAGTGTCACAGTTTTAAAGGCTTGCATCTGCTTTGCTTCCTTTGGTTCAATACTGATAACTAGCACAATATTTACTGCTCATGAATTTAACATCCAACAGTCCACATCCAGTATGCAAGTAGGTTGCTTAATTTTTTTTCTATTAGTTATAGATAATGAAATGTCTCCCCATGAGCAACAGTCAAAAGCAACTTGCAAAATATACATAAAGCAATTCAGACTTCTCAAAAATGCTTGAATAAAAAAAAAGTTTTCTCTATATTTGTTAAAGCTGTCACCATGTCGTAGCAGTTTGTTATGAGACAGATAATCTGTGAAAACAATCAATCTCCTCCATCTCCTTCCTGAATTACTGGTTAAAGTAATGAACCGTTCTGACCAAAACAACCAGTCAGAAGTAGTATGATGCTCTTAGCGCTGTCAATTATCCTCATTTACTCACTGCTAAATGTGCTAAAGGTGGAGAAACAACTTATAATTACAAGAAACTGTTTATCTGCCGTCATTAGTAGCTATCCTAACTAACCTGAGCATTCACAGTTTGAATCTGCACAGCTCTGTGCTATGCTAGCTGCAACATGGCACAAATTGAGGGGGAGGAAGGATGAGCAGCACCACATGACATTGTGATTGACAGCACTAAAACTCTCCTGCCACTGACTGGTTGTTTCTAGCCCTAGGGGTTCAGGGCAAATATGGATGTATGTTTTTTTTTTGTTTTTTTTTGTTTTTTTATCTGGGAATAGGAACATTCAATTTTTACTGCTAGAAACAATATTTGAAAATACAATATGATTAATTTTGTAATTGACAGTGCCCCGATTTTTTATTTTATTTTTATTTCTATGAAGAAAAAATAATTAAATTGTGGAGGGCCCCCTGTTGGTCAGGGCCCCTTGAATTGTCATCACTTTCCCCTCCTATACCGCGCCCCTGGACACATGTAAACATTTTTGGACACCAGGCCTTGAGGACTGGTGTCCTCAAGGCTGGAGGCCCAACGTGTTTTATTTTCTTAGCACATTTCAATCAACACCATAAAAACTGCCCCTTTTTGACATTCTCGCTTTGATTTTGTAGTTTATGCAACCTCAATACTAGCTGTGATGCAACAGTTGGCAGCTGGAGCACCCATTGAAAAACCAATCTTTGATTGAAATTGGTGTGGAAAATCTAAAGAAAGCTGTATTTTTAGCATGGCTAAAAATACAGCTTAGTAAAGAGTTTGGAGCTAGTAAAAAGTTTTTGCAACCAATCACAAAAGGTCTCATCATTTCATAACTGTTTTATCTAAGCATTTTTCCTCAAGCAAAAAATAAACTCTTTATTTTCTTTGTTTCCATTTGGATTTATGTTCTGTAAAATGTATTGTTTTTATTTTTTGTCAG
>NW_006800641.1:69227-70860 GCF_000485575.1 Poecilia formosa | reverse complement strand
TCAAGAATTGACGCTGACATAGTTTTACATATTTCCTGGCACATCTCGAGCAACCGGGTCTTTTCCCCTGGAGCACTGTCTCTGGGTTCGCTCTCGGTCCCGCCAGTATGGCCACTACTTACGTTAGCATTAGCCTCGTTAGCGTTAGCACCTCCAATGTACCCGTCCATAGTCTTGTTTTTCCTGGAGTTTGCAGCTTTCTTCAGTGCCCGGTGATGCCCGGTGGCTAGCCAAGGATGCAACGTCTAAAGTGCCAGTTTCTAGGTGCTTTTATCGTGGTATTTATTGAATTACTTAAAGTTGTGGTGGAGAGCGCAAACCAACACGTCTACATCTTACAGCTGCGCACTAGCGCCCCCTTTTGGACTTTTCAGAGTCATTTAAATATGTTGTTTGACTCATTTTGCATGATGCAAAGAAGCTGCCTAATAAATATGCACACCTTGATATGCATATTTATTAGGCAGTGTCGATCTCCTTAGGCCCCACCCTCCCTCATTAAACAAATACACATCAGCTGATGTGTATATTCAATAAGCATTCAAGTTTATACAGTTTGGAGTTGGAAAATATGCATAAAAATTATGATATGGTGTAAACTAAAACTTGGTTAATAATCATGTGCAGAGTACACATCTGAATTTTCTTTTGACACAACTTTCAGATTTTTCCCAGCTGCAGACTTTCAGTATGAAAGGTGCATTTTTGTTTATAGATGATGGTCATGGTGAGGACTACTGGTCTTACCAGTCTTTATTTATACACAAGCAAATTACACCTTTCTTTTTAGAGCTACATGTTGCATTCTGGTTGAAACCTTTCTTGCTGGCAACAAAGGTTCATCCCAGGATGTGATCATGAAGCCAGCTTTCAGTGAAGCAGAGGATGGCAGATCAGTAGTCTGAGAAGGAGCAGCTAGTCCATTTTGTTTGCCAGGGAGTGAATGTTCATCAGGTATATAGATGGGAGCAGAATGCATGGTCCCCCACTCAGAGCTTGATGAGTGTGCATTTCCCCTTTTGGCATCTCTGTTAAATCCCAGATATTCCTCCAATCAGGATCTTGGAAAAAAAAACTCTCTGAATGAATGAAAACCAGAGAAAAGCTGCTCAGAAAAGCAGCTGGCAACAGCAGAAAAGACGAGCAGAAAAACAATGATGGCTCGGATTGGATATATCTTTATTTGATTGAGAAACTGAATAAAATATTTACCAGTCAAACATTTGGTTACAGTTAGGGATTATGTGTGACCCTAAAAAGTGAAATAATTTAAATGATCAACAAGTCTGTAAGAGAACTATAAAATGTTACTCTGGCACTGACAAAGTACTTGAAGACAGTTTCATTTAGTTGCATCCAGTGGGTAAAAGTGCAGACTGTACTCAATAATTTTCTACTATGATGGGGAAGAAAAAGAAGAATTTCTAGGGAGTCTTGAGTGTTACTGCTGTCTTTACTGTCGACAAAATAAATTAACATGAACAGCCTAAATCAGTGTTTCTCAACCTTTTTTGGGCCTGCGCCCCCCTAGCCTTTATCCAGTTTATCCAGCCGCCCCCTACCAAAGAATTTGTAGGCTACTTTGCACTGATTATTATTTTATTATTAATATTACTATCACTATTGTAGATGT
>NW_006800641.1:66585-68391 GCF_000485575.1 Poecilia formosa | reverse complement strand
GAGAACATCACCAATGGAAGGATTCAGAGGGAGCAATTGATCATACTGATCTGCTATGAAATGTTGATGACGGTTTATTAGTGTCTGAGCATTTTTCCTCAAGCAAAAAATAAACTCTTTATTTTCTTTGTTTCCATTTGGATTTATGTTCTGTAAAATGTATTGTTTTTATTTTTTGTCAGGTGACCTTTTTGCTCTGAAAGGCACATTTTCATTAAAATATATTACAACTCAGAATCATCAGCTGGTATGTTTATATTATTATACACACACACACACATATATATATATTAGAGTAGAACTACTTTTACTACTACAAGCCGGGACCGTTGCCATGGTTATTGGCACACGTGATGGCTTTAAATACATATTTTCATATAGCAACAGGGCGAACCAGCAGCTGTGCTGTATTTTCCGCAAAAATTGGGATGTATAAAGGAAAGCTGCGCAGCCACGGGTGCACATGACTTTATACATCTGGGTTTTTTTGCATATCGCATTTTTCAAAATTTGTCCATACACTAATTTTTAGTGTGAATGCTGTGTACTATTTTATACATGAGGCCCGTGATGATCGTCAATGCTCGAGCTATTAGGAACCCAATCACTTTTCTAAGTACTCCATTAAACACCCTGAGGTGCTGTCAATGTTTAATATATTGATGAGTATGTTTAGCAGACAACAGCCACAACAGGACTCGCTCTCTTTTTCCTGTACCCCCTTGTGTGTCATCTGTCACTCTATACCAGCTAATCAATATCTCTGGGGATTCCTGCAGTAGACCTGCTGGTGACAAGCCACATTAAAAATGTAGCGCTGTTATCTCTGCTGGCTATTCATAAATTTTTCATGGTTTGGAGAAGCCCTCGAAAGTGTACAATCCACAGTGCTTGTTTTCTTCACTTGACACCAAGTGTGCTTGTCAAAAAAATAGATAAATAAAATTTGTGTCCCTTTTCACACTAATTGCATGGATAGATTAAATGATCAGTTGTCAAGGTGGCAGGGCAATACAAAAATAATTACATAAAGTTTTAGTTCTTTAACTTACTGAAGATTTTGAAAATCAGACTTTGATTTTGATGTTGGTCTGCACCATTCAGAGCAATGGATCTGCTTTAAATGTGTTTTCTGAAACATTCAGAGTAGTCCCAGTCAGCTACTCATATAAAATGATATCTGATGACTATTGTAACATCACAACACTGCTTTTTCAGAAATTATGGATTTTCATAACATGTTAAAGTCTTCAAATTATGTGTCTTGTTCAGTGGTGGTTGGGTTTCAGCCTTCCTTACCTTGGCCATGTCTCTAAACATCTTGTACTTCTGGAACTCCAGGTAGGTTGCAGTTATGGACTACAACAGCACTTGAAGATAAAGGGTTCCTGGTAGCTTCATGTTTGATTCTTCTCAAATCTTTGGCAATTAATTTACGTCTTTTTTTCTCAACACATTTCTTGTGACCCTGTTCAGTATTTGCAGCAAAACGTCTGATGGTTCTGTTATCACGCTCCGATATCTTATTAATTTCACATGTGCTGCATCCCTCTGAAATTTTTTTTTACAATTTTGGACTTTTCAGAGTCATTTTGCATGATGCAAAGAAGCTGCCTAATAGCACAGCTTGATATGCATATTTATTAGGCAGTGTTGATCTCCTTAGGCCCCACCCTTCCTCATTAAACAAATACACATCAGCTGATATGTTTATATTCAATAAGCATTCAAGTTTATACAGTTTGGAGTTGGAAAATATGCATAAAAATTATGATATGGTGTAAACTAAAACTTGGTTAATAATCA
>NW_006800641.1:63845-64165 GCF_000485575.1 Poecilia formosa | reverse complement strand
ATTATTTTATTATTAATATTACTATCACTATTGTAGATGTTTTGATTTTTATGCTTGTTTCTGTATTTATCATCAAAAATGATTTCCCAGAGAACAAAAAAGCCATGGGAATAGAAATTATTTTCACTCACAGTTGTCTACAAAAAATGCAATGAACATTCAACTTAAAATCTGTAGGCCTAACAGCAGCCAATCAGAGTGGAAAAAATATTCTTATTTTGTGCCATTTTCTAGTTGTTAAATATTCCACAAAATGACCAGATAAAAGACGTTCAACATGCCAGTTTAAACTTTGAACTATTTGCAAAACGACTGAGCTC
>NW_006800641.1:58941-62026 GCF_000485575.1 Poecilia formosa | reverse complement strand
AAAGTGCTGTGGTACCGTTGTTCCATCACACCCATTTCACACCGGACCACTTACAGCTCCGGTGTTAACGCTATAAAATGAACGCTCTCTCTATCGTGGTATCACCCATGGAGGGATTTCTTTATTTAAATGGTTCATTTTTCAGAGGGATGCAAAGTGAGGGTATCGTGATTTTAGTAATTACATGTTTATAAGAGCAATTTTCTGTTGTTCTAACATGGTAGCGGGCAGCTTTCAAACGGAAATAAAACACTTTTTAATATAAGTTGCTGCTTTGACGTGATCACAGAACTGCCAAAACAAAATACCAGACTAAGTGAATCACAGCACTGTCATCAGTCGGTGTAACGCTGAATTGATGCCGTAGCAGCAGAACGGAGCTGCGCCAAGAAGCTACAAACACTGAATAGAAGGAGAGCTGCCATCGATACCGTTGCAGCCAAGCATGTTTTAATGTTACACAATACAATTTTAACAAGTTGCTCAAAGTCTAAACTGGTATTGTTGTGCATTTAAGGTGTAAAGTTTACCTTCGACCAAACGCCCCCCAAAGGAATCCCAGCGCCCCCTGCCGCCCTCTTAACGCCCCCCGGGGGGCGATACCGCCCACGTTGAGAACCGCTAGCCTAAATGTTCATTGTTTTCATAGTCATTTGGTAATCAGTTCAAAGGAAATGAATCTGGCCGAGTCGGACCAGGACCGAACCGGTTAGAGGCGGTCCTGGTCCACCTTAGGTGGCAGCAGTGTTCAAATTAATCAATACTTATAAAAAAAAATCATTTTTAATAAGAAAAAGGGTATCATGATGTGACCAGCTCAGCAAGTCTGGTTCTTTCTTTGCAAAAATAGCTCCTTAAACATTGTTTCAAAGTCTTGCAGCAGATCATTTGATTCTGATGTGTTAAAAGATAAAGTATTTTCTTATTTGTAACTTTACAAGATGCTCAGTGTTCCACATTTTAGCTCAGTGTGATGTAGTGTTCTCAAAAAATTATGACTTTAATGTAACACTATTACAACTTTACTCTAGTATTTAAAACAAACAAGCAAAGACTTAGTCTGGCTCTACTCCGTCATTATGTAACTGTAGCTCACAGAAAAAGGCCAGGAAATAGATTACTCCAATTAACTGTAAATATAAAATGCTATACAAGCTTGCAAATTTTGCACAAAAAATGTAAAAGAAAACCTTTTTACCTTTTGGAAAACATGCTGAAGATACGGAAGAGGATTAGGGCCACTGAAAAAAAATGTCAGAATTTTTTTTTTTCAGTAGCTCAGAAAAAAAAAATCTCCAAATTCAGAGGGGAAAAAAAAAATCAGTTGCCCAATTTTTTTTTTTTTTTTTTTTTTCAGAATTCAGTGGAGAAAAAAAAAATTGTGACCCAGACAAGCAACCAGCTTCAGATCCACAGATCCGAGTTAATGTTTTGGAGAAAGATGTCTGATTTAAGTGACTTTTTACGTGCCAGAGGAGTTCCCGAAGCTTCCATTGCACTAATGGAAGAGCAAAAGGTGAGTAAATCAAATGAGATAGTTTGGTCTCTAAAGCCGAACGGTTATGGCTAACTAGCCATAGTTAACTAGCATGTTTGTTAGCTTACGCGGTTATAGGAATAAGCGTGATTTACAATGTTAAATCACACAGCTGAATAAAGGATGTAACAGCTGTTGATTGCTGGAATTGTCCAGTAAGTATTTGATGCGTTTATTTTATTGTTCTTCTGTTTGAATGTTTTACAATGAAACTAAGGTTAGCTGTATGTCAGCCACCTTCTAAATAAGATGTCTGCTGTGTTAAACTGTGTAACTTTTAGTTCAGTGGAGGACAGAAACTATAGTATAAAGTGACATAAACCGCACGAAGATGTAGCCACCGATAACCTTGCATTTGTCCATTAGTCATTATTTGTTGTTGGACAAAGGCCAGCATTTCTTTGAGGTTGGACTGATTCTTTCTTCTAAACAGCCCAAGTCTTCTGCAAATTCTTTTTAGAGTTCGATTACTTAATATAGTATGATGACTGTGCGCTAAAATATGAAGGATTTCTTTGTTACTTAAAGACAGTCTGAAGTAAAGCTTAATGATGTCATCCAAATCTGACATTTTCTAGCTTCTTTCACTTTAAGAAGGGCACAGTCTTTAGCAGAAGGCCTTTTTTCCTTTTTTGGACAGTTTTTTTGCTTTAGCAAAAGTTGAAAACAGCAATTCCGTCTACATAATTTTCCAGCTTTGCTGCAACATCACAGTCAATCTGCACGCAAACAGATGAGAAAGGACAATTATTTAAACTGCAAATCAATGTTAAAGTTACCTTTAAGATTTTACACATAGGTCCCTGCTTAAAGCGATTTACTGTTTTGGGGAGAATTACAACAATAGCAGCAGTAAATGTTCAGTCCTCTATTTTACTGAAAAAGAGGAAGGACTATATCGGTTAGCATGCAAGTATAAAAACACAGATTTGGAAATATACAGTCAATTTAAGGTAAAAGGCATCATGCATAAAAACACACAAGGAAATATTGTTAACAGTTCCTTTTTTATTACAAAAATTAAACATCACATTAAGTTTGATTTAGTTAAATGAAGCCTACCATCTCCACACCTGTTGTGCATTTAAGGTGTAAAGTTTACCTTCGACCAAACGCCCCCCAAAGGCATCCCAGCGCCCCCTGCTGTAAAAATGTCCGCCAGCGCCCCCTGCTGTCCTCTGAACGCCCCCTGGGGGGCGGTACTGCCCACGTTGAGAACCGCCAGTCTAAAGTCTCGCATCTTGACCAGAAACCGGACTGAAATATGACCGAAGAGGAAATTTTAAAGATATTTGTAACATTATCACGTTTCTTAACCATCCAATCCCTAAAATGTTGGGTTTTATTTCACAAATTACTTGAAATAAATACGGTTTTTACACCTTTATTGACACAATTGAGTCAAACTTTTTTTCAGTCCGTCTCTGTTGAAAACGTTCTCCGAAAATGGTTTGAAATTCTCTGCTTTTTCTTTTGATACCATAATAACACAGACCCATTATGTAGAACATTTTACATCATGCTTAACTTTCTAGTCTGTTAATGTAG
>NW_006800641.1:50847-58364 GCF_000485575.1 Poecilia formosa | reverse complement strand
TCTTCTATAAATTTATCTGTATTTTTTCTGAATGTATTACTTTAAATACATTCCCATTGTTTCCTTTATGTGAATGGAATATCAACAGTACAACGAACAATGTTAATATTTTTAAAGGCACTCAAATCATTTGTGAGCATAAACGGTGAGAAAATTAACTGAATTATATTTCTTGTTAGTTGTTATTGTACAAACAAAATAAAATTTTTGAATTGATATTAATTATAGCATTAAGGTGAAATGGATATATCTAAGTCTATATTTTTGTTTTGAATAACAAATTGTTACTCTGATAAGGCATAAACTCTGTGCTTTAATTTTTTTTTCCAAAAACGTTTTGAACAGATTTATTTAAAAATAACTGTTTTCTGTTACTAACTTGTATGTGGCAGGTCAAGAACTTATCTATTTGAAAGGACAGGGAAGACATCCAAAAGTAAAAGTTGTCTGTGGTGCCGAAAAAGCCAATGAGATCTTCTTGGATTTCCATGCAAGCGCCTCAGGTGGTCACACTGGCCAAAAGAAAACAAGAGATGCCATTTCTAGACGTTTCTACTGGCCTGGAATGACAGGAGACATAAATAAATGGGTAAAAACATATACAAAATTTAATACATGCATAAATCCTATATATAGATATATATATTTATATATACTTTCAAATGCAATCAATTCTGCAGGTATCAGAGTGTGCTGCTTGCCAGTCTGCAGGTCATCAAATAAAGGACACCAGTGAGCATACTCCAATAAATGTATGAAACTATTACAGGATGTATACCAGCATAGAGTATGTTACTCTAAGATCACATCTATAACATAAGGCAGAATTAGATTCTTAGATTAAAACTGGTATTGTGTAAGTTTTTTCCTGTGTTTTCATATAGGTTTCGCAACCATTTGAGCTTGTGGGTATGGATCTTTCGGTAAACTCAAAACCACAGAAAGTGGAAACCAGTACATCTGTGTAATGATCGATTACTACACAAAATGGTCACAGGCATATCCAATTGCCTGTAAAAATGCCGAAGAGGTCACTAAACAAATTCTTAAATTTGTATTTCAATTTGAAGCCCCCAAAAGAATTTTGACTGACCAAGGGACTGAGTTTGTCAATTCGGTAAAGTTGTATTTCATCAACATTTATTTTAAATATTGCATGCAGTTTTTGACTTATGAATTTGTTATGGTTGTGACAGATAAATAAGAATGTCTGCGAAAAACTGGGCATTAAAAGGAGTCTCTGTGCACCATATCATCCTCAAACAAATGGTTTGGTTGAAAGGATGAATGCCACTATCCAAAGGTAGCTGATACTCATCTACAACAGGGGTGGCCAAGTCCAGTCCTCGAGAGCCACCATCCTGCAAGTTTTAGAAGTATCCTTACTCCAACAGACCGGGATCAGCTCTATAAAGGCCTGATAACGAGCCATTCATTTGATTCAGGTGTGTTGAAGCAGGGATGCATCTGAAAGTTGCAGGATGGTGGCTCTCGAGGACTGGACTTGGCCACCCCTGAACAAGAAAAGTCCCAATTTCAGAAGTTAAATCATATTATAATGTCAACATTAAAATGTTTCTATTCAGGTCTCTGTGCAAACTTGTCGGGTCAAAACCGGAAACGTGGGATGAATATCTCGACGCAGTCATGTTTGGACTAAGGACCAAAAAACAGATGACAACTAAGTTCTCACCTTTTTTCCTTATGTTTGGACGTGAAGCTCGATATCCTTTCAAGATCCCCGAGAAATATGAGGTTTGAAACAATAAAAAGTAAAAAAAAAAAAGTTACATTTAAATTGTGCAACAATGTCATATCTAATACGCATGTACTTCAAGTCTGACGTTGATGTGTGTTATAGATCAACAACACTGTTGAACAAGTTCTGCAGGAAGAGACAGTAACAGAATGCATAAAAAATTTGGATGCCATTAAAGAGGTCATGGAGGCAAATGTGACCAGATCAACAACAATGACAGAAAAAAGGCTGCGCTTAGCCAGCAGAAGCGTGTCATTCAGTGTGGGAGAGTTGGTTTTGAGGCAAAATGTGAGGAGCCAACAAAGAAAAGGGGGGAATTTGGAGCCAAACTTTCTTGGACCATTCAAAATATCAGCCGTCCAGGGAAAGAGTGCTGACCTTATTTCAGAAAACGGAGCACTGTTTAAAAATATCAGTATAGACCATCTCAAACACTTTCATCCAGAAAGTCAAAGAATCCCACATAAGATAACCACACAAAAAACAGAAAACAAAACCACCTCTCCTCCAGACCCTCCAAGCACCATGTCTGACACTCTTTCAAAAGGTATAATGACATGTGGAGATAACATTTACCTGCATAATTTCAGGAGTTAAAATGTGTGTTCTGCTATTTTCAAATTTTTACATAAAATAGGTCATCATTAAATCTGCATTGGTATCATATTTTACATGTGCTTTTGCATTAAGTCTAATATTTTTTTTCTATTTTTTTAAAGTCTTAAAGAAGGTGCGGGGAGGAACACATAAAGAGAAATATGTCCTCCTGTCAAAAATAGGACTGTACAAATTGTTTTGCTCAGACTTTGCCAGAATTTGTCCAGGACAGGAGCTGGAGAGTAAGGTACATTAATTTCAATAAAGAGATGGATGGATGGATGGATGGATGGATGGATGGATGGATGGATGGATGGATGGATGGATGGATGGATGGAAAGCTAGACCATGCTTTCAAATGCAGTTATAATAAACTTTTAGAGAAGTTAAGCATTAACTTATTCTTTTTAAAAATAATAATAATCTTTTCAGGTTATTAATGCCTACCTTCATCTGATGATTAATAAGTACAATAGGAATCATCAGGAACAAGCCGCAATGATTGACAGTTTTGAAATGACAAGGATTTGGCTCAAGCAAAGTTACAAGCTAAAGGTTTGTGTGGAAAAAATTAAATTTGAAATTACATTTGAAGTTAGATCACCTTGTGCTTAATATTTTTTTTTAAATGTTCATGTTTTTTTTGTTTTTTTTCTCAGATTGATCCAGAAACCTTTAAATTACTAGTGGGGATTGTTAATGAAAATCACCATTGGACGCTAGTGGTAAGAATCAACATACTTTTTAAATACATTTTTATTTAATGTAAGACAAGTGCTTGTAATTGAGTGAGAAACACAGAAGACTTTTATAAAATGAAATAAATTTAAAATAATATGAAACACAGAAGACTTTTATAAAATGAAATAAATTAAAAATAATATGAAATATTTATAAAACCATAACACAATAAATGTGTTATCACAAAAACTGATTGTCATTCTTTTAAGTAATAATCAAATGGGGCAATTCTTAATTTATATTGTTCTTGAAAAATCCTAAGTTGGGGATAACTTTTTCATCTTTAGGTAATTTATCCACTTGAAAAAAGGACAGTTTTTCTTAACTCACTTGGAGAGTCCCAAAAAGATTTGAAGAGGTCCTTGGAAGCAACAAGGTGAGAAAAACATGAACAATTGTTGTTTATTATAATCAAAAATGTCAATTGTATAAGTAGAATGTTAATTTAACATTTTATCCTGTCAACAAGGGCATTTATGAGAAGCAAAGGGATGAAAGTGTCAAGGTGGAAATGTGACACAGTTCAACATGCAATGCAGCAGGATGTGGTTTCATGTGGTGTGTTTGCCCTCAAAGTAAGTGCTGTTTTAAAGAGATATATACATGCTTGACTATGATTAGTTATATGTTCTACATAATAGAACATTGTCTGTTTACAAATCAATTTATATAACCTTTATGTGAACTGTGTTGTGCGTTTACATCTATACATGTGAGAATATAAATACAATGATATACCAATATATTTGAACACATGCTAGTTTATGTTTTTGATGTGAAAAAAAGATCAATATGAAAATGTTAGTCTAATAATCATTAATCTAATGCTATTTTGCACGATTAGAACTTTTAAAATGATGAACAGATTTGACTAACTTAAAATATGCATTTCTGCCATGAAATATAATATAATTTTTGACTTATATTTATGTACTACATGGCTGATTTATCTTAATGACAATGGAAAAAGTCTGAAATAAGTATAGCAAAAAAATTTAATTATTCATAAATGTCATGACCTCTATGTAACAAGATGATATTTAGACAAATAATTTGTTTTTGTATTGTGTCCGATGTTAATATTTCATTTTTCAAAAACATATATTTGTCTTTACGGTTTGCAGAGTGCATACTGGAAAATAAGAATCTGAACTTTCCATCAACAGCAGAAGCTGTTAACACCATGCGACTCAACATTTCTTCCACAGTTCTTTCAGAATCAGGTATTACATGTATTTTTTTATTCAGTTCCGATGTGGGTGGAATACTATGTTGGGTGTAAAATCATGCACACACAAAAAATGTGTTATGTCAGCTATGTTATCTAATTATAAATATTAAAATATTGAACTTTGCAGATTTGTGAAGTACAATCATGTTAATATTTATGTCGAGTTCTTATATTGAAGAACATTACAATACACCAGGCATTGTTCTTTAATAAATAGTGAAATTACACATAACACCGGAAATGTAAAACAGTAACTGCTGAGGCAAAAACATAATCAATTAATAATTGCTCTATGATAAAATTACACTTTTCTTGAATAGCTTTAATGTAACATAAAAAGCAAAAAGGATTTGCAGTCTATTACAGTACAAAACTGGAATGAGCATTGAATTTCTTACTATGTTTTCATATAATTAACATTTACAAAAATAAAAATTTCATAAGACATACAGAAATATATATGTAGATATATTTACATTTTATGAATTCCATTTTTATACTTTCTGTCGCTTTGGTTGGAGAAAATTATAAAAAAGTAAACATTAAGTGAAGTGATACTTTATTTTAACCTTAAATAACAGAAATACATTAAATACATATGTTCTTCATTTCGTGATTAGATAGACACCATGTGTGCCTGCCTAATATGCCAAAATTATGTGCCGATTATATTACTTGTATTTTTTTATGAGATCATACATTATCAAAAAGGGATGAATAGACAAATGAGATATATAGAATGGATAATTGTTTGATTTTCTGTAGACTCAGTGGAGAACATTTGCAGACACTGTGGCAGTGAGGACACAGAAGATCTGTGGGTAAGAGAACAATGTAATGCATTACAAAATAAAGTTAAGCAAACCATATACTATCCTTAAAATGGTTGCAAAGTACTTACATATACAAAAATAAATAAAAATAAAAATAAATAAACAACCAAGGCAGGTAAGTTGAAAGTTATATTTTTTTAAGTACAGTCATAAAATGATTCCTAAAATCAGTTGCTTATGGTCCTAGAATTATTTTTACCTGCTTACTTGTCAGGAACATGATGTCGCCTTCTCAAAAAATGAGCTACCAAACAAATATTGATGATTAATAATAAGCTTTATGGTGACAAAACCCAGTATCAGCTTTATTAACAAATAAAGAACTAAAAATATTCTTTATGTTGTTATTCATGTTGTTGTTTGACCATTTTGATTTTTTTATTTACAGATCGCATATGACAGATGCAACTGGTGGTACCACCAAGAATGCGTTAAATTCCCACCAACTGCTGTGCAATGTGCATATAGCTGTTGTGTTTGCACCAACATTCTTTACTTGTTACAGTTCAGTTCATTTGTAGTTTTAATTTTTAATATAAGTAATTTGTTTTCTAAAAAGGTTGCTGTTTAAATATTTATTTGTTTAATTTAATAAAAAGTGATTTAATATTTATGTAAAACGAAAATAAACATTATTTGTACATGTTTTACATTTAGCAAGGTTGCATATCAAATTTACTTCCTTCAGTATCTTTGTGATAGTGATAATATAGAAATGCCTTTTTCTACATAATCAGAGTAGTTCTAAGAACTACTGGCATAAGTTTTATATCAATAGGATAATGTTTGGGGAAAATAGAGGGGAGATGTATATTTTGGCAGGCTGGAAATCCATATTGCCCAAAAATGCATCCCTGTGCTAAATTTAAGAATTAAAGAGTTAAGAGTGAAATAACTTTTTCTACATAATCAGAGTAGTTCTAAGAACTACTGGTATAAGTTTTATATCAATTGGACAATATTTGAGGAGGAGCATCCCTAATCAGCGTTGGGGATGTTCACCCGAGTTCACGGCAATCAGCGCTCAAATCTTCTGGCGGGGCCCGAGCGCCAAAGAACTGTTATTCATTTCTAAAGAATTGTTATTCATTTTGTCATTAAATCCTTTAATTATCTTTTCTGTGTCTGAGTTTATCCAGATTGAAATAAAGAGCTGAAAGGATTTCACCTTTTCTATGTAATGACACTTGTTCTCTGAGCTAATGCTATAATTTTTATATCAACAGGATGGATGCAAATATTTTTCAGGGTCATAAATTTAAATGCATTCCCTCCTACATTAACAGACTAGAAAGTTAAGCATGATGTAAAATGTTCTACATAATGGGCCTCTGTTATTATGGTATCAAAAGAAAAAGCAGAGAATTTCAAACCATTTTCGGAGAACGTTTTCAACAGAGATGGACTGAAAAAAAGTTCAACTCAATTGTGTCAATAAAGGTGTAAAAACCGTATTTATTTCAAGTAATTTGCGAAATAAAACCCAACATTTTAGGGATTACATGGTTAAGAAACGTGATAATGCTACAAATATCTTTAAAATTTCCTCTTCGGTCATATTTCAGTCCGGTTTCTGGTCAAGATGCGAGACTTTAGACCGATGCACGCTCCCGCGAGAGGGGATGCAATTTTGGGCATAACACCGGCCCACCGGGAGAACCTGGGATCCGTGAGAAGAAGATTGAGTCAGATATTTCCCAAAAATATACTATAACTTAAAATCGTCTTCAACAATATGCACTTTAGTTGGTGTTGGCAAATATGGTGAAGGCATCCTACGATCAGATCTACAGCCAGCCGCAGATCGGTGGCTTGCACCAATCTGGTGCAAGTCATACATTTTAATTTTAAATATATGCATATATAAACGTTTATGTCACTTTATACTATAGTTTCTGTCCTCCACTGAACTAAAAGTTACACAGTTTAACACAGCAGACATCTTATTTAGAAGGTGGCTGACATACAGCTAACCTTAGTTTCATTGTAAATCATTCAAACAGAAGAACAATAAAATAAACACATTAAACACTTACGGGACAATTCCAGCAATCAACAGCTGTTACATCCTTCATTCAGCTGTGTGATTTAACATTGTAAATCACGCTTATTCCTATAACCGCGTAAGCAAACAAACATGCTAACAACTAGCCATAACCGTTCGGCTTTAGAGACCAAACTATCTCATTTGATTTACTCACCTTTTGTTCTTCCATTAGTGCAATGGAAGCTTCGGGAACTCCTCTGGCACGTAAAAAGTCACTTAAATCAGACATCTTTCTCCAAAGCATTAGCTGTTCACCACAACTCGCATCTGTGGATCTGAAGCTGGTTGCTTGTCTGGGTCACAATTTTT
>NW_006800641.1:45482-50655 GCF_000485575.1 Poecilia formosa | reverse complement strand
CTACATTAACAGACTAGAAAGTTAAGCATGATGTAAAATGTTCTACATAATGGGTCTGTGTTATTATGGTATCAAAAGAAAAAGCAGAGAATTTCAAACCATTTTCGGAGAACGTTTTCAACAGAGACGGACTGAAAAAAAGTTTGACTCAATTGTGTCAATAAAGGTGTAAAAACCGTATTTATTTCAAGTAATTTGTGAAATAAAACCCAACATTTTAGGGATTGGATGGTTAAGAAACGTGATAATGTTACAAATATCTTTAAAATTTCCTCTTCGGTCATATTTCAGTCCGGTTTCTGGTCAAGATGCGAGACTTTAGACCGATGTGCACTCCCGCGAGAGGGGATGCAATTTTGGGCAGGCATGCATTTCTGGGCATAACACCGGCCAGGAGAACCTGGGATCCGTGAGAAGATTGAGCCAGATATTTCCCAAAAATATACTATAACTTAAAATCTTCTTCAACAATATGCACTTTAGTTGGTGTTGGCAAATATGGTGAAGGCATCCTACGATCAGATCTACAGCCAGCCGCAGATCGGTGGCTATATAATTTTAAATATATGCATATATAAACGTCCTCCACTGAACTAAAAGTTACACAGTTTAACACAGCAGACATCTTATTTAGAAGGTGGCTGACATACAGCTAATCTTAGTTTCATTGTAAAACATTCAAACAGAAGAACAATAAAATAAACGCATCAAACACTTACTGGACAATTCCAGCAATCAACAGCTGTTACATCCTTTATTCAGCTGTGTGATTTAACATTGTAAATCACGCTTATTCCTATAACCGCGTAAGCTAACAAACATGCTAACAACTAGCCACAACCGTTCGGCTTTAGAGACCAAACTATCTCATTTGATTTACTCACCTTTTGTTCTTCCATTAGTGCAATGGAAGCTTCGGGAACTCCTCTGGCACGTAAATCAGACATCTTTCTCCAAAACATTAACTCGCATCTGTGGATCTGAAGCTGGTTGCTTGTCTGGGTCACAATTTTTTATTTTTTTATTTATTTATTTTTTTTCCCCTCTGAATTCTGAAAAAAAAATTGGGGGGGGCCACTGTTTTTTAACTTTTTTCCCCTCTGAATTCTGAGATTTTTTTTTCTGAGCTACTGAAAAAAAATTCTGAAATTGTTTTTTAGTGGCCCTAATCTTCTTCCGTAGTATGAAGAAGCTGACATGTATAATGGTGGCCCTATAATGTATAGGGCCAGGATTAGGATTTATTTTTTAAAAACAAATTCTTTTGTTTAAAAAACTTTTTTTTAAATTAAATAACTAATTTTTATCTGGTGAACTTAAAGTTATTTGCCAAACATAAACTTTTATTTGCACACATCAGAAATCTTTTCTTGCGATTTTGGGTCCTGCCCATGATGTCATGTGAGAATCACAAGCACAGGACCGATTTTTTTATGTTGTCGGTCAAAAAAAAGTATAGCGCGACCTGCCGCCCTGACACCAACTCGCACACATCTTCATTCACAGTCTTACTTGTAAATCGATTTTTCTTTTCTTGGACATTTTGATGTTAGCTTGTCGATGTCTCAGTTTTATTCGCTGGGAAAATCAATAAGCAGCTTGAGGTGACTCTGCTGCTCTCTAGTGGCGAATAGCCGTAATCGTTGGCTGGTAACAATCGGAATGCATTATGGGCGATGTAGTTTGTAGTCAATTTGTGCTGAAAACCAATTTTAAGTCAATCATGGGCTTTTTAAATTGCTGGGGGGGGAAGGGGCACATAAAATGACATGATGGGACAAATGTGGCCCGCGGGCCTTGAGTTTGACACATGTGCCATAACTAAACAACAGCTTGTGGAGTCACATTTTTACATTAATTTAAGTAATGATTGGTATTTTGCTGTGGTTAGCCTTTAGAACATAATGTCTGATTGTCTTTAGGAATTCTTAGAAACAACTTGATAGTTTGGTGTTTGTTATGATGATTTCAAATATCTCTTAAGCCAAAAATAAAGTATTCCATATAGCAGCAAGTCCACCACTGAATGTAAAAATGAGACAAATAAATAAGACCCCCCTCCCAAAAAAAGACAGCTTTGTAGTGGCTTAGTTAAAATCTGTACTGAAACTGGACTGAGATGTTATTTCAAACATGTTGTTCAAGTTTGAAATAAATTCTACATAGAGTGGGACAAGATGCCTCCACAGTGATGTACATAAACAAAATCTAACAAATACATAATAAATATATCAGTTTGGAGATGAAGACTATATTAATTAATAGAGGGCACATTGTAAGTTTTATTGGGTGAAAAATACAAGTCACTTGGAAGACAGACTGTAAGACACCAATTTTGTGCGTTATAAACTAGGGTTTTATTTTTTTCTGCATTGCATCAAGGCACAGACACAGTTAATTTTGAGTAGGAAAATTAACCACTTTAGCTCCACAGATGAACTGTCATGACTCATGCTAGCATCTGGATGTACAAGTGGCGGCTATTCGTTATTCTGCAATAGCCAGCCACACCCTAATCTCACCACCGACTGACTACTGGCCAGTTCTCTATCTAACAGGTCCGGAAAATCCCTGAAACCCGGGTCTTACCCTACTGTATGTTTACTAGAGAAATTCTGTTTAAACTGGCGGCGGAGAAAACTCGTCTAGCTCTAACTACCTTCAGATCCAGAAGTTATGGCCCGCTTCAGTTGAGAAACAGTAGATTAGATTTAGTGACTTAGATTTAAGTCCCAGGGCCATTATTTTAACACTCACCAAAGGAAAGTATAACAAGCCGAGTTTCGTTCAGAGATTACAATTTGTAGCAATATGGAATCAAATTAAAATCAGTCCTGACCTACTCTCATTTCTAACCCTAACCTGTGTCACTAGTTCCACTAAATGAGGCTTTAGGGGGGCAGTTCAACTCACACCCGGTAGCAATCGATCCTGGCAGCTGAAGTCTTCAGATATCCTTGGTCAGAGTCTCTGTCCTGGCGGAGCAAAGTTCTCTTTCAGAAAAGCAGCAAAGTCGATCAGCCCGTTGTCCTTTAAACGAACAGGATCTTCATCACTCAGTGACCTTTGTCTTTCCTCCAAGTCTGCCGCAGTAGAATATGGATCGTTGGGTTGAGGCAGAGGGTCCGGTCGAATTCAGGAACCAAGGCTGGGGCAGATGGATCTTTGCGGCGTGAAGTCTCAACTTTTCCCTTGGTCCCAGGGTGTGGTCCTCTGCTGATCTTTCGTCTGTGTCTTGTCTCTCCTTCTGCGCCGCGGACTAAGAACAGTTTCCTCCCTGGCTCGCTGGCTTTTAAACCCTCTTGGCCCATAGTTGTGTGTGGGAGAGGTCATGACTCACCCTTCAGCGGAAAGTACCTACTCTCCCCAAACCTTGCTCCTCCCTGACTGCAGAAAGTCCCGGACCTTCCTCTTCTCTGCCTGTTTGCTGCAACTCCTTTTTCGGTCTTCTCTTTTTTCTGCTGGCCATCTGGCAGTTACTGCCTTTTTTGGAGTTGTTCTGAGACCTCCTCCCAGCCCAGTGCACTGCTTGTGACACAGTGCGTTCCTTTTTCTCATGTACTCAAATCTACAGTCCTCTATAATGTATTATGAAACATAATCAACTCAAAACATAATCATTTTGTTTTATCTGCTTATAACCCTCAGTATACTTCTCCATTCTTTATCTATTCTGTGACTTGTGTGTCATCTCAAATCATTGACAATATATAACAATTAAGCTGTTACCGTTACTACAGATCATGAATACAGAGTATATATTCCAATTATACATTACAGACATTGTAATTACAAAAACATCAATCATTCCAACTGTTACACACATATGTAATTTGTATTTCATTTCTTTAATCATCATTAAATCAATATACAAGATCACTGTTATTTCTCAGGCCTTTACCCCGTTTTCTGCGTGTACCTGGAGAGATCTCACACTTCCATGCCAGTTTTCTCGACACGGCCAAAACAATCCAATACACAACAAAATCACAAAGAACTACATCTCAAAATGCTGTGAGTTTGACTATTCCCATGATAAGAGGCCTGCAAAAANATCACAAAGAACTACATCTCAAAATGCTGTGAGTTTGACTATTCCCATGATAAGAGGCCTGCAAAAATCCATCAGATCCAGCTGGTTCTTGTGGAAAAACAGCCTGCTTACTTTTGCTCCAACCCAATTGTGTAAGTGTCCCACACTTAGCCAAGTTACACAAGCACAAACACTAAGTAAGCAGACTGAATCTGGGAAGCCTACACTGAGTTTGTCCAGTGATAACTGGCCATGTTATCATTTTCTGTACAAGTTTTACAAATCTTCTCGTCTCTCGTCTCCATTAGCAAACACTCACAAGCTGCTCATTTCTGGGTTTCCAACACACTTTCTTCGGAAACTATAATAAAAAGATGGGTGTAACAAATGCACACCTCCCAGGAATTTCAGACAGTCTTCTTCAAGTTTGCTTCTAGAATGGTTGGCACAGAATATGGATACATATAAATACAAGCTGTCAGCCTGTTGCTTACATGACATTGTCCAGAAATGTTGCCGCGCCAACAGCAGTAAATCAAGCCTGCCTTTGCTACTGAAACTGTGTCTTTAACTCAGTCTTGGATTTGTGGTTTTAGACAATTTCTATAAAAGTCAAACCACATTGTAAAAGTCAAAGAAGCTGTAATAATTGTAACAGCTAGTATTTCATTATAGTATAACATTTAGTGTGTTATTAGCTGAAGGGAAATCAGCCATAAAAATGAAAGGTTTAGAAAAAGAAACCAGTAACATATACAGTATATGTTACTAAAGCTAATAAGTAGCATGCCAAGAGGTGAAAAAGCAGCTTAGTATAATTCGATTTCAATGTGCCATTTCTTGTTTATAGTGTAACCAATGTACAGTATAAACATCACTACTGTTTATATGTATGATGAATTAACAATGTCAGCAGATACCACCAGTCAGTGACTGGGGCATGTCTACTGTAAGGACTACAAGTTAATCTTGGTCTCCATCAAAACATGAAAAAATAAAACACGCTCATATATTGGTGTGACCAGCTGTTTGAAAAGAACTTAATTTACATGGCAGGGAGTTCCCAGTCCTCTGCAAGCCAGCACTTAACCCTATGTAGTCGCTGCCCGCCGTGCGGCGTACAAGCATGTGACGCATTTA
>NW_006800641.1:40543-43065 GCF_000485575.1 Poecilia formosa | reverse complement strand
TCTTCCTTTGCTAAGAGGGCTAGTTAGCTCTGGTTAGCTTAAGTTATTCTTTAGTTTTTTTCTTCTGTTTTATTCCTAAGTTGCTTGTCACAACCATGATTTGTCAACACCATAACTGACAATTTACAAGACTTTGATGAAATTTTGTGAAATAAAAGCTTAATTTTGGTTTACTGTAAAGATTTCATGGACCTAATGAGCTACAATTTGGCTTCCTTCAGAATAACATCATATAAATTGAGGTAGTTTGGCTTTTTTTCAACTCCGTCAGATGTCAACTCCATCAGAGTTTTTCCTGACTCTTTCAGTGAAATTGTTGTCAAATCTCACTTAAATGTGCAATTAATTCATTTTAATGCATTTTACATAAATTGCATTACTTCACATGTACCAAGTTTTTCATTTTACTCACTAGTTTGTCACCACCTTCAGTTCTGTGTCAACTCCGTCATGCACTGTCAAGTCTGTCAGATGGACTTTTTGTTGTTTTTGGTTTTAAATAATATTAATTTTGTTTCTTGAGAAGCATTTGTCTGTAAAATGAGTAAAAATATCACTAATAGGGTCATTAAAAATTATCTTTTATTTTTGTGAGATGGTGATGACAACATTCTAGGTCAGGTCGATTAAAAATGTAATTAAAAAAAAAATGTTTCAACTGGGAGCCTGTACTTTAGCATCTTTACATTTCCTAAACATTATTTGTCATATTTGCATACATAAGGTTGAGAAATAACAAAAAAAAATTATGGGAAAATTAAAACCCATTTTGTCCCTATTCTCAAGAATCACTGATTAAATTAAAATGTTGCAGACTCAATAATAACATCTCGCTTGATTGTTTGTCACCGTTACATTTTTGGCAAGCCTGAGCCCGGAGCAGTTTCAAGTAAAAGTAACCAATCCAAACGAGACGAACCGAAGACAGAGGAGAAGCTACCAATGGAACAGCTTCAAGACGAAGTGAGCAAGACGCTGCTGATGTTAGAGAAGTCAGAGCTGATTTTAGTTTGTAAACACCTGAAGAGTGATGAACCTTCAGGAGGGTTTACTGGCCAAACTCGGCGTTCTCTAATCAGACTAGTAGAGAGAACACTGGACGATATCGGAAATGAGGAAGAACATGAATCGTTTCAACAGTTTCTCCAGAATTTTAATCACTTTCATGGAATCTTGGACTTTGGAGGATGCCAGAAAGCCAGAAAAGACACAAGCTGACGAAGGTAAATTAAACTCACTAAAAGTCAAGTACAAGGAATTGCAGAAGGAACATAGCAAAGCCCGACATCTTATAGAGGAAGAAATTAGAGTTTTAGAGAAGAGACTGAGCATAACGGTGTATATGGAGAAGACTGAACCACACTGTGCTCCATCACCTCAAATACCAAAAGTGACCCTCAGGCGGGAGTTTCAGATTTGTGGGCAGATTGGAGAAGCTGGTTAGAGGGATAAATTGTCCTATAGGAACCTGTTACGGCCCTCTCCTTTGTGAGGAGGAGGGGATAACACGACAACCACAAAAATTCGACAGAGTTCAAGTGAATGTGATAAAAAGGAGGGATTTATTGACAACAAAAATCCCAGAAGGCTCATACAAACTGTGGGGGAGAAAGGGACAGTTAGGTGGTGCCAAATCAAAGAAAATAATAAAACAAAACAGGGCCTAACTACCAGTGTTTCTCAACCTTTTTTGGGCCAGCGCCCTCCTAGCCTTTATCCAGGTCCCTCACCGCCCCCCACCAAAGAATTTGTAGGCTACTTTGCACTGATTATTATTTTATTATTAATATTACTATCACTATTGTAGATGTTTTGATTTTTCTGTATTTATCATCAAAATAATTTCCCAGAGAACAAAAAAGCCATTCTCTACGAAAAATGCAATGAACATTCAAGTTAAAATCGGTAGGCCTAACAGCAGCCAATCAGAGGGGAAAAAATATTCTTGTTCTGTGCCATTTTCTTTTTGTTAAATATTGCACAAAATGATCAGATAAAAGATGTACAACATGCCAGTTTAAACTTTGAACTATTTGCAAAACGACTGAGCTCTGCAACATTAAAACATGGATAGAACTGTAACTACATTAATCATAGCTCTTCTTCTCTTCAGTGTTTGTCAACCGACAAACACTGATGGTGGTGCAGCTATGTGCTGCCTTCAGGCGAATGGGACATCAGAGTATCATCCATAAAATTTCACCCACATAGCATTTATTGTGCAAACCAGAGCTTTCAGTGGAAAAACAAAAGTTCCAGGTCCTTTTAATGACATACAAATATGAGACAGAAACATGGATTATATATTTATATAGACCTGTCCAGGCACGTGCAGAGGGGGGAGCTGGGGGTGCTTGAGCACCTGCCCTTTTTGCTCCTTGCCCCAAAGTGCCCTTTTGGTCAATTTGTGTTTTTTTTTTTTGTATTATAATTTTCAAAGCCCTCTTCTGACACATAATAACATGTACTAAAATAATTTTTTTGTTTTGTTTTGGTTTTTTGTAGAACATAATAAGCCTTCC
>NW_006800641.1:32095-39789 GCF_000485575.1 Poecilia formosa | reverse complement strand
GTCGCTTAATTTAATTTATTAAAAGTTATTGGGGCCTCAGTCAGTGGTTTTTGTCACTACGAGAAAATGTAGATACATCTGTTTAATTTGTGATGGGATCTGGATTCACTGTGAATATTAACTAAACCACATAAAATGCGACTAAATAGCCGATGTTACTATGATTGTAATTTCACGGATAAAAATAGTATATGACCAATTTTATTTATTTATTTATTTTTTATGTTGTCAGTCAAGATAACGTCTAGCGCGACCTGCCCCCCCTGACACCAACTCACACATATCTTCTTTCACAGTCTTACTTGTAAATCAATTTTTCTTTTCTTGGACGTTTTGATGTTAGCTTGTCGATGTCTCAGTTTTATTCGATGGGAAAAGCAGCTTGAGGTGACTCTGCTGCTCTCTAGTGGCGAGAAGCCGTAATGTTTGGCTGGTAACAATCAGAATGCATTATGGGAGATGTAGTTTGTAGTCAATTCGTGCTCAAAACCTATTTTAACTCAATCAACGGCATATGAAATGCTGGGGCGGGCCACATAAAATGACATGGTGGGCCACATGTGGCCCGCGGGCCTTGAGTTTGACACATGTGGCTTAAGGGATGTGATATGCCAGCCCTATCTGGATGATAATTTAGTTCACAGAACAAGTTTTGAGGATAAGATTATCCAGGTTGAGATCAACCACATGAGAACTGTGTTGCAAAGATACCAGAAGCATGGAGTGAAGCTGAGCCCAAAGAAGTGTGAGGTGTTCAAAAGAAAAGTGAGATTTCTGGGGCATCTTGTCTCTGGTGAGGGCTACACGATGGATCTGGCAGAAATGGCACCAGTTCAAGCTTTGAAGGACAGAACCCCCACAACGATAGGAGATCTGAGAAAAATGCTGGGATTTCTCTCCTATTATCGAACATACATACCAAACTTCTCCAGAATAGCTAAGCCCCTCTACCAGCTTCTGGTCAGTCCACCTGAAAATCAACCTGAAAATCCACCATCAGGAAAGCGTAAGGCCAGGTGGAACATCAGCACTGCAAAAAATAAAGGTAACCTCCCATCAAACCTCCCATTCACTCGACACAAAACCATCAAGAGACAATTAACAGTTATTGACAAACTCACTGAATCTCCCATCCTTGGGTATCCTGACCTCAACCAACCATTTATTCTGCATGTCAATGCTTCCCAGGAAGGGTCGGGAGCAGTTCTATATCAGAGACAGAATAACAAAATGGTTGTCATCAACCATTCAGGTGGGGTCAGTGATCAAGAACACTGACCCCACCTGAGAAAAATTATCACATGCATTCAGGAAAATTGGAATTCCTAGCACTTAAGTGGGGAATATGTGAAAGATTCAGAGATTATCTGTATCATGCACCTCACTTCACTGTGTATACAGACATTAATCCCCCTGACCTACATTCTCACCAGGGCCAAGGGCAACCCACAGGTCAAAGGTGGGTTGCCCAACTTGCAGATTTCAGTTTCACCATTAAATATCAACCAGGCAAACACAATGCAGATGCAGATGGCCTCTCTTGCATGCCACTGAACATAAATGACTTATTGCAGCAATGTACAGAGGAGGTGACTCAGGATGTGATTAGTGCATCAATTCAGGGAGTGACTGTGCTTCGAGATGCCCCATCTGTCTGGATAACCACAGCTCACATCAACACACTGGACTTAGTAAGTGATGCATCTTCACCTACATTGCCTGCCCCACTAACACCAGAACAGATCAGAGAAAGTCAAAAGAAAGACCCTCTCATTGAGCGAGTCATGTATGAAAGAAGCCAAGATCAATTCCCCCCCAGAGGACTGGTGAAAACTGAGCCTGCAGATGTTAGGGTGCTCTTGAGGCAGTGGCAAAAACTGTATACCAACGATGATGGTATCTTATATGGAAAATCAGGAAATAAGTCTTAGCTAGTTTTGCCAAAAGAACATCATCTGTTAGTGTTTCAAGAATTACACAAAGAGATGGGTCATCTGGGGGTCGAAAGGACTCTGAATCTGATTCAAGACAGGTTTTATTGGGTCAGAATGCAGCAGGACACAGAACATTTTGTGACCCACGTGTGTGAGTGTCTAAAGTCAAAATGACCACAGAGGGCAGCCAGAGCACCACTGATGCCCATTGTGACAACACGTCCATTTGAACTGGTTTCTACGGTGGTCGACAGGTGCAAATGCGCAGCAACAGAGAAAACATGCAAACAAAAAAAGAGACGCAAATAAATAAAATGCAGCAAACAAGAAGAGATGACGCAAACAAAAAGCAAATAAAATGCAGCAAACAAAAAAAGAGACGCAAACAAAAAACAAATGAAGCAAACAAAAAAAGAGACGCAAACAAAAAGCAAATAAAATGCAGCAAACAAAAAAAGAGACGCAAACAAAAAGCAAATAAAATGCAGCAAACAAAAACAGAGACGCAAACAAAAGTCCCTCCTGCTTTGCTCGACCAAAACAGCACAAGATACCTCAGCACTGCGGGATATTGTTGATCAGATTGACAGACTATTGACGTGAGGGCTCGACAGATAACTTTTCGTAAGTAAGATGGACATAATATTGTGTATATTTTGTGATTAGAATATTACTTTACTGTATTTATGTCCACCGGTGAAATACCAGCTAATGCTAGCTGGTATAGCGCCATAGTGCTTGGTGTTCAGCCCCCGCTCTGAAAGCCAACCGAGATTATCTTAAAAAGTTTATTCTCTAACATTGATTATTATTGATTATTTGATAGAAGAGGCTGCTATAGAAATGAAACAATATAATGTATATTATAAAAATCATAACATTACATGTTATAACATTCACCAGCAAAGTTTACACAAGTGGCAATGGCTATTATTTATTTCACTCTGTCAAAGTAAGATACCTCCCAAATCTCCCGTTTTTGTTTTAAAGGTTTCCCTAAGACACAATGTGAGGAAGAAGGGAGAAATGTCTTTCAGGAGAAACAGATTCACTGCACAGCACGGATGAATCTCGCATCGGACTTTGGACTCAATCACTCTTAAGCTAGAACTCGTCGGCTGGAAAACTTGAGAAAAACCTATGTGTGTGTGCGCGCTAAACATGTATAGCCTAATATTATTCAGTATTAATAATTGTTTATTTATGTTTATATTTATATAAATATGTAATTGATAAGACGAGAGTGGTCCATTAGGCGTCTGTCCTTTTATTATGTCTATGTGAGAAACGGCCCTGTCTACGGAAGACGGGTCCTTCAAAGGCCACGAATATTGACGACCAGAAGAGAGAAGCTGTAGCCTTCGGTTAGCTGCCTAGCCTCCATCTCGGCGTTATGTTGCTTAGCAACAGTGACAACGTGAAGCACAGAGTGGCAAAGGAAAAAAAACGAACTCTTAGTTTGTTTTTTTACTTTTTATTTCTGTATTATTCTTCACCTTTTGTAATAAAGGCTGTTCCATAGTAAAAAAGAAATCTGTCTGATTCTAAAATGTTTTAACATGTATAGCAAGGGATGTACTCAAATTATTCATTTTCAAATACTCTCCATATCTCAGGAAGTAAGACATTAAGACATTAAAACTGTTATGTTTGAAGGCTTAACTTTAATCAGTGAAACCCATTTGCTCAGGAATAAATTACTTTAGTGAACTGAAAATATTTACAGCTATTACCAGACTTAATATCTGTGTTTCACCTCCACTCATAGGGGAAAACTAGAGGGAGTTTTTAAATCGATTTGTCGGGAGACAGACGTTCTCTCTCGGTGTACCGAACCTGGAGCGCCAGGCCAGCTGACAGCTGGCGAGGGGAGCTGGCTGTTAATGCAGAGGGAGTACACATCTCCAAAAACGTCGGAACAATATTGTAATTAAATAATTTATTGATGAACCGAGCAGATATCTGAGATCTATACATCTACATACTCACCTAAAAACTTTGTAAAAAATCATTTTGTGTAATTTTAAGTGTAACACAGCACAAATAATTTTGCCGTCATTGCTGCTTTTCTGAACACCCGTTTTAAAGGATGCAGACCCTAAATTTGGACACAGCTGTTTTTGTTCAACTCCCTCTAGTGTTCTGGAGCACTTCTGTTTTCAGCACTTTTTGTTTCCATCTTTTCTTTTGTTTGCTGCATTTCATTTGCTTTTTGTTTGCGTCTCTTTTTTGTTTGCTGCATTTGCTTTTTTGTTTGCATCCCTTATTTTGTTTGCTGTATTTCATTTGTTTGCGTCTCATTTTTTTGTTTGCATGTTTTCTCTGTTGCTGCGCATTTGCACCTGTCGACCACCGTAGGTTTCAGTTGATTTTCTGCATCTAGAGGCCTGTAAGCAAGGTTATGCCCCATTCAGGTTATAATGGATCACTGCACTCGCTTTGCGCAGGCCTACCCCACAAAGAATAAATCTGTAGCAACAGTTGTGGAAAAACTATTTGATGACTTTGCCTTTTGCTTTGGCTTCCCGGAGAAAATCCACCATGACATGGGGAAGGAATTCGAAAACCAGTTGATGGCTCAATTGCAGAGGTGTTGTCACGTGCGAGGGTCTTACACTACCTGCTATCACCCACAAGGTAATGGACAAGTGAAGCAATTTAACAGAACCCTGCTGTCTATGCTTTTCTTCAAGTGTGCAAAAGGCTGACTGGAAAAAGTCATTATGTAAGATGGCGCACGCATATAACTGCACCCGCAGTGACACCAGAGGCTTTGCTCCATATTATCTGCTCTATGGATGATCCCCACATCTGCCGGTAGATGGAGATCTATCGGAGTGTTTAAACAAGAGTGTTTAACATACAGCCGAATGAAACACAGCAAAGCTATGCTGAGTATGTTAAAGATTGGCAAAGCATAATGCAGCAGGTCTACGAGATCCCAAACAAAACCGCCACTCGTGAATCAAACAGAGGAAATAAAGGATATGACAAAAGAGTTTATGGAGCTGACCTGCAGCCTGGGGGGCGTGTGCTTGTACGCAACTTATCAGAGAGAGGAGGTCCTGGTAATCTCAGATCCTTTTGGAAGGATAAAGTGCACATCATCACAAAGAGAAGAAGTGATATCTGCCCAGTGTATGAAATAGTACCAGAAAGGGGTGGCAAAAGTCGTGTACTGCATATCCTCCTGACTACCAGTAGTTCATTTTTGTCCTCTGTAGAGGACATTTCTAAACTTGAATATCTCCCACCCCCTGCATTCTACTGAATTAATTCCTTTTGGTATCTGGAGAGGACATTTAGAGCTTTTCAATGATACCACATGTGAAGGGGTGGGACTTTTGTACGTACCTTTTTCTAATTGATATAGAAATATTAGATTTGTTCTTTGATAATGTCTTATGTACTCTTTATGTAACCTTCATAATCCTTGTTCATGCTTTGAGTTGTTGTACACGACAACTCGTGTACAACACGAGTTGTACACGAGTACAACTCGTGTACAACGAGACACGGTTGACAACCGACAACCGCTGTCGGTTGTCGGTGACAACCGACAGCGGCCGGTTGTCACGTAGCTGATCACGCTCTAAGTTCGTGCTAGATATTTTTGGACGCATGGATAATAGAATGGTTATTCTGTGTTTCATGGTCTGCTCGCCCTGAGTTCGATAGTGAGGGTCATGTCGTACCTTGACCATGAGGTGTACCATGTATTGACATACATGGTACATACATGGTTTTGACCTGATTCGAACAATGGCGGGAGTAGGTGGCTAGACATGAAGCGGGAAGTGGCTGCACTATTCCTGGAGAATCTGCCTGGGAGAGAGGAAATGGCCATTCCTCGCTCTCACGCGATTAGAGGGTATAATAGACGGGGAGTTCTCGGTCTTGGCAGAGTCTGCCGTGGGTCGCGTACGGACGCCCGGCCACGTGATTGCTACTCTGCCTGGATCGACGGCTCTCCGGTCCATGTGTCAAGGTAAGAGGGAAAGATATATTAGAGGACAATATATATAGCATCACGTATCAGTGTGTGAATGATTGCTTTGCTGTGCAGCATTGCTTTGCTGTAATCTGTGGGGAATAAAAGACACATTTATTTTAGCAGACCAGCGTGTTGACTCATTCTTGTTGCCGATCACCTCCGATCCTGTCTAAAATTTCACAAAACACTAATTCATAAAAATGGCGTTCATCAGTAATAACACATTTTATGGGAAGACACAAAGTAAGTTCATTACCTTACAAAGACTGTGGGATTTAAAAAAAATGGTGATTGGACAATATTTTTTTCCTAATAGTCAGGAGGAACCTCCTGCTCCCCTGTGACAGTCTGCCAATCGACAACCCAGAAATAGACTCAAAAAGGACTAAAAACGCAAAGTCGAGTACATCTCCATGTCATCTTTGTCAATGAGAAGAAACTTCAGACAGTGAGAGGGATGAGGAAATGGAGCTAGTGTACCGGTTTCCTCCTGCTCAGCACAGTGGTCACCGAGCTTTAGTCAGTCAGTTTAAACCCAGATGCTAAACCTTTTACACTAAACCTGCCTGACCAAGACAACGCACTGAAAGTGAATGAACCTCAGGCTAAATGGATGGGCAACATACCAGAGGAAGGATATGGGGGCCAAGATATGGAGCTGCACCTGGATCTTCCTGAGCCATCTGCAGAAACAGCTTCTGAGGAAGAAGAGGATCCAGTTGTCCCACCACCTGCATCCGGCTACCCAAAGAGAGAACGTCGCCGTCCGAGGATGCTGACCTATTGTGCTTTGGGTGAGCCAACCATGATGGGAGTAGGTGTTAAAGAACTACCATTGAGTATGATCCCAACTGGTAAAGAACTTTGGTGACCCTGGGTAGTTCCAGGTGTTTAAGTACCAAGTTAAAGACAGTGTATATCGGTTCAAGAACTGCATTCAAAAGAGAGAATTGTCTTTGGAACTCTCCAAAGACAATGTATTGACTGTGCTTTCAAGACAAAAGACTGGTATCAGAACAAAAGAACTGTGGCCGAAGTTAAGGTTCTGTTACACTAGAGAGACGATCTGAACAGATGTGGAATTACTTATAACTGGAAATTTGTAATCTAAGTGACAACATCCTCCGTTAGTGTTGGACACTATTACATTAATATGAGGGTAATGAATGTCATGTTAAGTATCTTACTTATAAAATTTCTTTCTGTAAAGGGTCAATAGGTGACGTTAAATGCTCTTTTAAATGTCATAAGACAATTTTTTTAAATGAGGAGGAGAGTGTGGCACACAGGCCATTTTGCTGAAATAGTCGATGTAAATTAATACTGTTTTGTGGGGGGTTTTTTAATGTGTTATTTACTAGTTCTGTTGCAGTTTCCCACGGTTGCAGGGTCAGTATCACTCCGCCGTTGCTAGGAGACAGGTTGGAACGAATGTGTCTTTTTCCAGTGGCTGTGTAGCGATACCGCTAACGGAGTTACTTTGTAACAATTATCAGTGAGATGTACTTAACACTTCAGTTAATAAGTGAGAATGCATTACTGCATTCTCACTTATTAAGATCCTGCTCACATTTTTCAGTCGTTAACTACTTCTGCTATCTTCAACTAATTGTGCTAATTCATATATCAAAACATTCAGCTTCTTCTGGAGATTTCTGCTATGACTTTTGCTAAAATTCACTATTGTACTTTTTGAAATAATTGCCCTTTTGTGCAAATGTTTTGCCCCATTGAAATACAATGGTGGAATTCTCTAACTGTTGTCA
>NW_006800641.1:30304-32085 GCF_000485575.1 Poecilia formosa | reverse complement strand
GTATTCTTTCAATGTATTTTTCTCTTGTGCTCTATTTCTATCTATGTGTTTGCATTCTGCTTGTCTACCTTTCTGTATGCCTTCTGCTTCTACTGGTTTTACTGTCTCCAAAGGTCTTCTGCAAACTTTCATCAATTTTAGCAATTCATATATCAAAATGTTCTGCTTCTTTTGCTCCTTTATGCTATTTGTTTTGCTATGTTTCACTTTTTCAAATATTTCTGGTTTTGTACTAATTTCCACTTCCTGTGCTAATTATACTATTTCTTAAGCTCTGTTTCACTTTTTAACTTTTTCAAATAATTCAGGTTGCACACAAACATCTTCTGAATTTTACTATACCTTTGCTAAATTTAATTTCTTAGCAAAAGATTTCTACAATGTACGACTGTAACTTTCTTCTGCGTTTTTCTACTTCTTATTCTTTGTTCTCATGTTTCTTGCATTTCTCCATCAATCATTCTGAAAATATGCTTGTTTTACTCCTTTATGCTATTTGTTTTGCTATTTGTTTCACTTTTAAAAAATTTTCTGGTTCTGTACCAATTTCCGCTTCTGCTAATTTATGCTTTTTGCAAAGTTTCGCTTTTCAAGTTCTTAAAACATTTTGGATTTGGATTTGGATATTTCTGATTCTGCTAATTTATGCTTTTTGCTATGTTTCACTGTTCAACTGTTTCAACTATTTCGGGTTTTGTACTAATTTCAGCCTTCTTGTGCTAATTATTCTATTTCAAAAGCTCTGTTTCACTTTTTGACTTTTTCAAATAATTGAGGTTGCACAGAAACTTCTGCTTCTTCTGCTGAATTCTGCTATACCTTTGCTAAATTTCATTACTTAGCAAAATATTTCTACAATGTATGACTGTAGTTTTCTTCAGCTTTTTCTACTTCTTATTCTTTGTTGTCATGTTTCAAGGATTTCTCCATCAATCATTTTGCAAATATGCATTCTCACGGGTGTTTCGCTAGGAACAGCAATTTTTCTAGTTAAATTAAAATGTTGCGGACTCAATCACAACATCTCGCTTGATTGTTTGTCACCATTACAGTTGCTCTGAAGATGCTTGGGATGAAGTTCTAGCTACCGTGTTTCCCCGATAGTAAGATACCCCCGATTATAAGACGTCTCGGGGGTTTCAGGGGGGTCGGCTAATATAAGCCGTACCCCGAAAGTAAGACATATGTCTTACTTTTCGGGGAAACACCTCTCATCTAGCTGCGTGCCGCCTCCTGCCCATGTCCGCACCGTCCCCCTCTCCATACGTCGCCGCGTCTGCCACCTCCCTCTGATCTTAATGAGCGCCGCCTCCTGCCCACTTCCGCCGCCCCCCCTCCATACGTTGGCACGTCCTTTTATAAAACTCTTTTGTGGTGAATACAATACTGTTACTGTTACAATACGGTTGTTAATAAATGTTAATTTTATGGTTAAAACAAAAAATTCGACAATTTTTTTCCAATATAAGACATACCCCGAAAGTAAGACATAGTGGGGCTTTTGGGGATAAAAAGAAAGTAAGACACTGTCTTACTTTCGGGGAAACACGGTATTTGTGCATTAGTTTTTTAACTAAATTCTGAAAGTTTCTTGCAGCACTGCTGTTCAGAAGATCACATAGTTCCTACAAGAACTAACTGTAAAGCTCAAATAAAGATAATATAATGTTTATTTTCCATCTATTTGTTGTTTGTTATGACTTTATCCCTGTCAGGATCACAGGTTAGCGGATGTCTATCCCAAAAATGATAGACAATAATCTTTATTATGGCTAATAATA
>NW_006800641.1:24501-30294 GCF_000485575.1 Poecilia formosa | reverse complement strand
GAGTACCACAAAACTGCTTGCTTGATTGTTTGACACCATTACAGTTGCTCTGAAGATGCTTGGGATGAAGTTCTAGCTATTTGTGCATTAGTTTTTTAACTAAATTCTGAAAGTTTGAAAGTTTCTTGCAGCACTGCTGTTCAGAAGATCACATAGTTCCTACAAGAACTAACTGTAAAGCTCAAATAAAGATAATATAATGTTTATTTTCCATCTATTTGTTGTTTGTTATGACTTTATCCCTGTCAGGGTCACAGGTTAGTGGATGTCTATCCCAAAAATGATAGACAATAATCTTTATTATTACCCATAATAAAGATTATGGCTAAGCATAATCTTTATGCGTAGACATAAAGATTATGGCTAAGCATAATCTTTACTGAGTTGATGATTTTCAGAGTAAAACTATTTTGACTTGAGTTGAAGTTTTATCTGACTTTACCACATCGTATTGGACAAGTGATAGATTGAATCATTGTTTTACAAACCAAGCTCAAATAAAAGACTGAAATAGACTTTATGTCTGTGAATTTTTTTTTTTCAATGAAGAAACATATTAAACCAAGTCCAAAGTGGAAACAAAATCCAAACTGGCTAAACCTGTCACACTGAGATGAAGGGTCAGAAATCATCCAAAGAACGAATGCAATAGAGCGATATATTGTTATTGTACCATAGTAGAAATGGTTTGGCTATGAATAGCTACATATATTTGTTGAGGAAAAGCATTAATAAAACTCGTATTTCAGATTAAAATTGCCAAGTCAGGGTACCACTGGGGGAAAAATTCAGTCACAGCGATTCCTTTTAACCCTTGTTGTCCTAGCACAACACTCAGGACAAATGGACAGATGGACAGCGGGGGAGGGTCGGATCAGATCGTCAGTTCCCGAAACCACAAGTAAAACAAAATATTGGAAAAGTGCACATGGGGTCAGTGTGACTCCACCGGACCACACAGAGAGTAAAAAGCTTGTGGCATCCCTGTCTCATAAGACTAGAGGATGGCTTAAATACCTACCTGCTCATGATATTGTATTTATATAACAATAGATGACGCAATAAGTCCAGCAGTAGCGTTATTGAACAGGAATGTCCTACACAGAGTCAGACAACTTCTCTCCAAGAGTTTAACAACAAAGATAACTCCAGTACATTAATCAATAAGAGAAAAAAATATCCATCTTAAGTGTACCAGCCGGAGCCAACCTCCTTCCATCTCTACTTGGGAGAGAGTAAACCAAGTTCAGTCTTCACTCAAATTTTAAGATTCTGAAATCACTGGCTGGGCATCACTGTCAGACTGTGTTTTACAGCCATTTTACAGTGTAGTAAAGAAACAACCTTTCTATAACAACCTTCAGTTGTTATAGAAATGCTATATATATATCAAAAAAGACTAAAAAATGTTACTTCTTGATTTAGCACCTTGAAATTGGGGCGCGTCTCTTCAATAACTCCTGCTTATTTCTGGAACTCTAACTTCAGGAAGTCAGCACATCGCTCCTGTATTAACAGTTTAACAACATTTTTACCAGTGCTGCACTTTGAAAGAATGCACCTGCATACTTTCAAAGGGACATCCACAACACAAAGTGCATTTTGTGGATAGAAATGATTTTTAAAATGCATTTTCTGCTGTGTGCCATATCCGTTTATTCACACTCAGTGACCCGAGTATTTATTTTTAGACCCCTGGAGTATTCTCTGGACTGTTACCCTTTTGATACCAGAAAAATTCAAATAAACCTTGTAGAGAAACAGTCATTTTATTTTGAGCATGCCATTTTTGAGCAGCTCTCTCAGCAAAAGGTTTACCAGCCCTGTTTAGTCTACTTTAATCAAACTCTAACTTGTTTGTCTGGAAGGTCTGGTTCGTTTGGTGAAGTGTGAATGTGCAATCAAACTCTAAGCAGACTAAAAAAGCAAACTCTCGTCCGCTTAAAAACCTCAGCCTCAGTTCTGTTGAATTGAACTCTGGCGCGGTTCGAATGTAGTATGAATGCAAGCGGAATGGACAGTGCTCCAAAAGCAGGAAGCTAACTACAGAGGGATTATCAGTCGACATCATGTTGTGTCAGCAGCCCCTCTACTGCACATGATGCTGTCAGAACGCAGGCAAGATTACATTATTCCAACTGTATATATTTTAATCTTATATAATAACCATTTACAATTAGGCTAATAAAATAATTGACAACTCCCCACCAGCACAGATCACCTTTAGCCTCTCTGTACCTAACATTAAATGAAGGGCGTCATTAAATGAAGGGAAAACTAAATTCATGGTATTCTCTGGTAATCAGATCCATGATAATGTAAAGTTATGCATAAATGGAGTTGATATTGAAAGAGTTTATGAGACACAATTTTTAGGAATTATTATAGACGATAAACTTAGTTGGAAGCCTCGCATAGAAATAAAGTTGCAAAAACTATTTGTAATATTGTTTAAAATAAAAGATTTAGTAAATGTTAAAGGCCTGCATATTATATATTCCTCTTTGGTTATGCCTTATTTGTCTTATTGCTCAGAAATCTGGGGAAATGCAAGTAAAGCAAACATTGATGTATTAGTTAAGTTGCAAAAAAAAAAAAAAGCTATATAGCTTATTAATAAGGTGGGATACCATGAACCAACTGATAAACTCTTCTTTCAAAGTAATATATTAAAATTTAAAGATATTGTTTATATAAAAATACTGGAAATAATGTATAAAGCATTGAACAAAAGTCTTCCTTCTGGTATTCAGAAATTATTTAAGTTAAGAGAGAATAAATATAATTTGCGAGGTTTGTTTATATTTCAATGTGCAAAAGAGAAGAGCCAGGTAAAATCAAGATGTGTTTCAGTTATTGGTGTGAAACTGTGGAATGAATTGAATGATGATTTTAAGTTATGTCCTTTCTTGGTGAGCTTCAAAAGAGCTCTAAAATGTAAAATGATAACATCTTACGCTGTAAAGTAAATTTATATATGCATTGTGAAGATATCTTGGTAGGTTGTTGTATAAAATAGGGGAGGCAAGAATAAGCTTGGCTTCAGCCTATTCCTTTTTTGGTAAATTATGGGTTTGTTTATTGTTGTTTTGTTTGTGTCATGTGTTTAATGTGGGCAATTTACCAAAATAAAGTATTGATTGATTGATTGATTGATTGATTGATTGATTGATTGATTGATTGATTGATTGACACTGTGTCCTGTTCAACCCGCAGCATCTGTCATTTCTGATGGCTTAGTTTATCAGTTGTCGCAACAAATCTCATTGAGAGCTGAAGATCTTACCATGAACAAATAGCTGTACTATTGCTAGTAAGTAATTTCTCAGACATTTGGGGCATTTTCTCTTGTCATTTATCGATTCACCTGCATTTAATGCTTATGTGTCATTAAGACGCATAATTCACTTTTAATAGCATAACATATTTTGTCACACTGTCATTAACAGTTGTAGTATGCTGACAACATGCTAGTTAATGTTAAAACAGCAAGATAAATGTGGTGCCATGGTAACCTATGAGGGTTTAAAGGCCGCCCAGCTCTTCTGCAGTTAAGTTGCGCATTCATCCACTATGTTTACAAACAAATAATCTCTCTATAGAGGGGAACAAATAGACGGACTATTTGTTTATAAACACAGCGGATGCGCATGCAACTTAACTGCAGAAGAGCCGGCGGCCTTTAACATGCATAAGTAGAAGAAGAAGCCATGGCTAAAGTGGGAAAACAATTTCTGTTCAATACTCCCGTCCCTCACTTCCAAAGTTCATCATAGCGCCTCGAATGATTTAGTGATGTATAGTTGCTCAATAGTGCAGGACATTCTGGTCAATATTACTCTCTGCACTGAGGCTTATCAGAGAAGACAACTTCTCTGATAAGCACAAGTCCGTTGTGATGGCAATGGAATGGAAAAATCCTACAACTACTAAAATCTGACACCACTCCGTTTTGGTTAATATTTTGTGAAGATGGACGTTGTCTTGGTCTTTTTCAGATGTTTTGTGTTGATTCCTGCAGTAGTTCGGTGCAGCGCCACCACAGGTGAGTGGGGGAACAGATGTTCCAATTAGTTTGACACAGTGCAGTGTGAAAGTAAACCACAGCAGCTGAAAATGAAACAAATGTTGCAGTTTTAGTCCGCAATCAAAGCGAGTCCACTGGACCATCAGGTGTGACACAATAAGAGGTAAACTGGATTCTTTGGATGCTCAAGGTCTTAGAATTGTTGTTTCAGTCTTATTACTTTTTGTTATAACCTGTTCTCTGGTTTTCCTGAAGTGTTCTTTTGTTTTCATGCTGTAATTTTAGCTTGGATTACAGGGACCCCAAAGACAAACAGTTTAAATATAAACATTTAATGTGTGATTTCTTGAAATAATTTGCGAACACTTTCAGTCTTAGATCTGTGATCACAAGAAAAAAGAAAAGTTTCCTCCCTTTGTTTCACCCTGTGTAAATAAAGTCTAATGCAGTTTGACTAAATATAACTGCATCTTAGACCTTTCAAACCAATAAGAGAGAGGGTGTAGTATGCAGAAGTACTTAGTAAAGTACTGCTGCAAAGAGATCTCAGCATCTCTTTCCATAAAAAAAAATACAAAGGTTTGAGGAATTCACTTCAGGTCACTGACTTTGTGTGCATTGTCTTCAGTATTACACTTTGTTTAGCTTGGCTATTTTTTAAACTGACCACTAATGCCTACCTTCATTTTTTATAAGACTAATGGACTCCTACCTAGCCTCTCCCCTTGTCAATATTTGCTTTTGTGCTTCCTTTCTTATTTATAGACATTGCTGCACTAATGCCTATTGTCTTCTCTGGATAAGCACGCAAACAGCAAAACACAAACCCACCTTTTCCTGTCTTCGGCAGACAATGATTCAGCTTTTCCATCTCCAGAGTTACACACAACTTTTCTTTTGACTGTTTTTGACAAAACACCCTCAAGTGACCCAGAATATATGAGGCCACTCTTTCCATCATGGAAAACCAAATGAAGACACTCTAAACTTGTAAACTGACCTCAGTGGGTTTTCATAACAGATGAAAGATGGACTTTGTGTTCGCATGGTATATTACTCACGACTCAGTTATGCCTCTTTTCCACTGGCTCCGCTTCAGCAGCCCCACTCTACTCTACTCACTCTACTGTACTCCAGAGTGATTGTGTTTCCACAGACCTGGGTAGGTCTGCAGCTGGGAAACATCTCCTGGCTATGGGGGGTATCCAGCCCCACCTCCAAGCGTCCTGCGCCAAGTGCTATGTTTCATGCTTTTGTGACCGAACGCAAGTTAACATTTTTCCGAAACAAAACAATAAAAAGATATTTTTTATAGTCTGATTGTTATTTTTCTGAGGCTTCAGGAAGTGACGTGCAGTGAGAGAAATGCTGAGAATGTGACAAGAAAGACAGCTGATTTCTGCAGGAGTCTCCTGGCCTCACAGCTGGAGGAAAGCGGGTGGCCCAGACATTGCAGGATAAGCTAACACTGATTTTTGTTTTCTAACTACTATAAAACTTGTGATACAGTACCAAATACACACAGTAATTTAAGCCAAGGTGTTGCGGATAATTTGTTAGTGTCAGAATTGTTGCATGTTGGCAATGCACATAAATATACCCCTCTATGTTTTCAGATGTTGGTAAACTGTTGATGCAGACCATCCTCATTTGCTCATAGAAAGATGAATGTACACATGACAGTGAAAGAGTCTTAATTGATAGAATGAGCAATCAGGGGCGGATCTACTAGGGTGGCATGGGGTAGCAGTTGCCACCCCAGCTAG
>NW_006800641.1:12020-21454 GCF_000485575.1 Poecilia formosa | reverse complement strand
TTTAATTGGAGTATGTACATAATGTACATAGATAATTACCATTAACTATTTAATGTGAGCAGTTTTTCATGAATACGGCTAAAATGTTCAAATGAAATTAACCACATCAATCACTTTAATTTTATTCCTTAGTCTCCTTTGTGAAATTTTCATTTAGAAAGAAATGCAGGCACAAAATCTTTCACTTTATATGAAACACTGTAATTTTTTCATAAACAAAGTTGTTCAGAAGTCAGCAGTGTGATTGGATTATAGTGAAAAGTCTTCCTTAACTCTACTTTAACTTCAACATTTGTGTATTCAGCCCATAATTTATCTAAAGAGAATAAACAGCTTTTCAGGCCAAAACAACACAGACCACATAAATTGAGGTATGTCCAAATGATCATGTCAAAGAGAGGAGCATAGTGTTTTTACCTTAAATTCAGACCACTGCAAATTCAGTTTCCAAGTGTTGTCGAGCTGTTTGATCAGATGTGGAGGTATGATTGCAGCCAAACACAGATTTTAGGTATGAACAGATACGCCTTTCGAAACGCAGACAAACACAGCCAATCGGGCAAAGTTGACGTTGAAATGCTTCATTATCAAGTCTTCCACAAAAAACAGGAATAATTTGCCTTCAAAATAAAATACTATAGATACTAAATGTTTAAACCCCTCACAAAGCCAAAACTGGATCAGTGGTAATTACTGTAACAGCAGGTTGACTCATTCATTTCCATTTGACAGGGTGAATGAAAGGTGTTCTGGACTCTTGGCAGTATTTGACCTAAGTTTTCATGTTGCAACTTTAGCTAAATACAAACTGGATGGCAGTTCTAAACAAATATTATTTGGCACATGAACACAAACAACAGTCAGAACCCCAATCGCAGATGGAGGAAGGTTACCCTCTCATTCACCGGGGTGAACCCCAACATATAGCCACCAAGATGGGGGCTATATATTGGTATGCCCACTCCTGCCCGCTGCCACTCCTGGGGCAACTCCAGAGTGGAAGAGTATCCAAACCCTCTGAAGCAGACTAGTTCCAGAACCAGAGCCATGTGTTGAGGTAAGACTATTTCTAGCCGGAACCCACAACCACACTCAGGCTCCTTCCCCACCAGAGAGGTGACATTCCACGTTCTGAAAGCCAGCTTCTGTTAACAAGGATCAGCCATCTCACATTGCACCTGACCTGTTTAGCTTCTCCGACAGGTGGTGAGCCCATGAGAAGGGTGACCCACGTCTCGTTTTCAGGCTGTGCCTCGCCAACGTGCCCCATCTCAAGGCCTGGCTCCAGAGTGGGTGAACACTGTTTCCAATGATCGTATTCATCATAAGGGATCATCATAAGGATACATGATCATTTTGTGGTATTGTTTAAGGAAATTTTGTATAAACATAATAACTTTCCTTAAATAATACCACAAAATGAATATGTAGTCCCTATGCAGTGATGACCTCTGCCAATCATCATTAGGATATTAAGTTACATCTAAGCAGAAATTATTTGTTAATAAAGGTGTTTTTTTATTTTAGTATGTTATCTTCTTTACATGGGTCATCATGAACAATTGTTTATTTGCAATTGAAAAATTGAGAAGATTTGCTTCATTTTCCTTTTATTCTGTTACCAATACTTAATATTTATTTCTGTAAAGCTTCCTTTGTCATTTTTCTTCACTCTCATATTTTAAAGCAGTTTTATATATTTTGAAAGGTGTTGTATAAATACTGTTACATTAAAAAGTGATTCCCAATTTACAGATTTCTGTTTTTGTGTCACGGGCTACAATAACTTTTAGAAAATGTAGCCAAAATACAGTCACAGCTTGTATTTGACCTTACTAGGAAAATACTCTTACTATGTAGACCAACTACAGATGTGAGGACATAAATCTTTTCAAAAAGACCATGACGTCTAAGGGGAAACTAATCACCATGTTTATATATTTCTGTATTCTCCCAAACCTAACACACACCAAACTGGCTGAGAAAGGAAACCCAAGACTGACTAAAACAACACAATCCACATGAATGGAGTATTAACCTTCCATAGAAAGCCAATGAGAAAAGTTTATGGCTGTTAGAAAAATGAAGGATAAAGGAAAATGACTAACTAGTAGAGCAAAACATTTGTTTTATAGTATTGTTTAGTAAACAGATTAGTAAATTACTTATTTGAGGGAGAACACAAGTTTTTTATTCTGTTCTAAAACAAAAAAAAGTAGGTAGACATCTTCATTGAACTACTTCATCAAACTGGCTCACGTTCGATCCAGTAAGGGGTGAAGTACTTGGACCAAAATTAAGGTAGAGTCTGTCTGTTCTTGCACTTCCAGTTCCCTCATCATCTCCCAGGGCTCACATAGAAACTGACTGAGTTTGACTGAGTCCTATTTAACATTATCATCTGGTTTCATCACCACTCGTGTTGTCAAGAAACATGCTATGTGAGAAAGCACAATAACCTGGGGTGCCAATTTGGCCTTGACAACAGCAGTAAGGTAAACATCATAATGACCGAAAAAAAACAACAACTTAAATTTACAGAAAAATATGCTAAGAAATATTAGGAAGAACATCTAACTCCTAATAAATAAGAAATGACAGATTACTTGAGCAAGCATTCTTTTTTCTGATCTACTGAAGACCAGAGACTGAGTAATGTGATTCAAGCTTACAGGAAAGATCCAGCTGAATAATCTTACACCACACATATCAAGGATGACCTTTCCAGTATTTAGCATGTGCAGATAGAAGCCCCAGGGCTTCTATCTGACACATGCAGATAGAATGGAAAGAGATCCCTCTCTCTTTCCAAGCTATCTGCAGGAAAGAGAGAGGGATTGGGGTGTAGTTGAAACATAACAGCATCCAGTAAGTCTCAGATTTTATAGAATGTCCCTAATTTACCAAGGCTCATACTAGTGTGCATCGATGTGTTCAAATCTCTAAAATTTCATATGTCGCTGAATTACTCCCCCACACTAGGTATCATGTTTAGAAGAGACCTACAAAATGGAATGAAGAATCTGGGGGGAAGTTAAGCTTCTCCATGGGACTCTGAACTGACTGGGATGAAATCTTGATAATAGCTTGACCTCTATATGGAAATGGCAAAAGTGTATTCAAGATAAGACTCAAAGAAAACCAGGTTCATGGTTGGTCTCTAATCGTTTCTGGGCAAAAAACAGCTCTTGTACTTCTTCACAGCTCACTTTGAATGTGCTGAAAGGTTTTTGTTCAAAGTTATCTTTTTTTTCCACCTTAGACCTTGAAAATCTTCCCCTCCGGAGAGAATAGAAAACAAAGACATGTCCATACAGTAAAATAGGAGGATCTGAGTTCAGAGGCTTTCACAAGGTGACTCATAAAAGGGGTGTTGCAGATAGAAAACAAGACACACTGGGACAATCCGGAAACTCAATCCTCCTTTCTTTGACGCTGATGGATGTGAGGCAGTGAGCCATCTGTCTGCGATGGAGACTCATAAAGATGCCATTTACACAAATTGTGCACAAAATAGAATGTCTTTTACTTACAACTGTTTTGAAGGTCTTTGAGAGTGCAGGGCTGTCAGAAACAGAAGACCAAAATGGCATCACAGCTGAAGTGAAAATCAGTCACTCATCAGGAGTTTTTTCTTAACAGCCATTAAATGATGTCTTCCTGAGAGTTTCCCATCGTTTCAGCAAAATCTCTCATTATGTCCTGTAGAGTCTCTTTTGATCTCAGACATGTTTCCCATGATCCTCCATCTGTCTGTCCTGCTGTGACAGAGGGCCCGGCCTCCACTCATTCCCTTTGGACAGCTCCATCACTCAGCTCTGACTGCAGCTATCTCTACATCAAAACAATGCTGTGCCAGAGTGAATTAGTATGTCCTTCACCTTGGGTGGAATATGTCATTACTTCACCCAGACACAAGAAAAGAAGATATGATTTAAGGCATGTTACAGGAAATCAGAGGCTGGCATGTTCTCAATAGCTGCAGATCTTCAAATGTGTCTGATTTAGAGAAAAAAAAGCAGAAGCATTATTGAGTGATTTCTTGCCTGGCATAATATCTAGAAAAAAACATTCTGCAACAGAATATTGGACAGTCAGATAAAGGGCGTAAATCCCATCTCATTATTGGGAGGGACCATGAACAGGGAAATTTTTACAGTAAAATGTAACGTAAAATGTGTTTTGTGTGTGTGTGTGTGTGTGTGTGTGTGTGTGTGTGTGTGCGTTTGTTTGTAATACCTTGTGGGGACGATTTTCCTGACATATACTACGTTGTGGGGACCAATCGCTCCTCGTGGGGACCGGAGCCTGGTCCCCACGAGGGGAAACCCTGTTTTTGGGTCAGGGGTCATATTTAGGGCTATGGTGTGAATTGAGTTTTGGTTAGGGTTAGGGTTAGGTATGTGATGGGTAGGGTTAGGAAAAGGGTAAAGATAAGGTTTAGGCTGTAGAAATGAATGGAAGTCAATGGAAAGTCCCCACAAAGATAGCAAAACAAACGTGTGTGTGTGTGTGTCCAAAAATAACTAGTAGGTAGCAATGAATAACAAAAGTGTTTTTCTCAGTAAACAACCTGTTGGGACCCATAGAAGTCAAACTAAGATTTGAATGTTGCTTAGATATGAGTTTGGTTCAGTGTCACAGATCCAACCTCTGCTACACCTTTACAAAAATTTATGGCTCTAAATAAAAACAACTTTTAATAAGTAACTGCACTTAATAAAATTCCTCATAAATATTGATTTATTGCAGTGGTTCTCAATACAAGTCATGTGTTATTTAAATTATTAACTTTTTAATTAACTTTTATTTTTGATCGGTATTTTCATGTCCTGGATGGCTGAGAACCTATAACTATGTAGGAATTTAATATCTGGGAAGTATAACTTAAACTTAAAGGTTAGCACTAGAGTTTTCTAGAAAAATATCCATATTTTATTTTGTGGTTTCAAAGGCTCTACGTTGAACATCGTAAGAAATAAAGGCATACTTTTTTTTTTTTTTTTTTTTTTTTTTTTACTGTCAGCTGCAATCGTTCCTCTGCTCTCGGCTCCCATACAGAGCTGTCAGCTAGTGGCAATGCTAGTGGCAATGCTCAGCCGCTCCAGTTTCAAACTCTTCTTATTAAAGTAAGAGTTTGAGAGCTAAATATAATTGAAATAGTGGCTACCTTCAACAGAAAAAGGTGCTAAGTCTATGAAAGCAATGTAGCAGTTAAGCTCGTTTTGATTTCCAATGCATAAGGTGGCAGTTTATCATGATTCAGCCAAAGTAATGAAATAACGAACTGTTCATTGTCAATGTGTTTCTTCCTATTGAGCAGTGAAAGTAAATAAAACATGTTACATGTCCTTTGCTTTAAGTATTTACTTACTAGAGGGTTTTTTGTTAAGACTGCAGAGCCACAGCTAACAGCTAGCTCCTCACTTCAGCGGCTCTAACGGATCCTTTAGGCCCCATCATACTCAGGCGTACTTATGTCTGCGGAGGTCTGCGCGGACTCGAAGCAGACGTCCTCCGTTGGACACATGCGTGCAAGGAAAAATTTTTATGACCGCGTATGCGTACTCGGTGTCGCACATTAAACTACCCGGTGGAAACAATGTTCACATTGAACTGGTTTTCATGTGACACCGGGCTGATAAGGTTGAGAAAAAGGGTTATATGATTTAATGTTGTTTTAAAGTTGACATCAACATGATAAAAGTCAACATAGAGCTGTCGTGAGGATGTGTTAGAAACGTAAGCAAAAATGCTTCACAGCAACAGGCTTTATTTGCTATATTCACGCAAATATTAACATGGTGAATTATGCAGAATTATAAGAATAAAAAACAAGACATCATTCTAGACTTCTTTATCAGCAGCAGAGCAGAGAGGTGGTCCGATAAGTTGAATATGACTTTTTTTTTCTGAACAATGGCAAGGAAAGAATGATTACCTAATCAGGGTGGGACCCCCCGGGATTTACACCTACGAGTCAGATATTACCAATGTAATTTAATGTTGTTCAATAAACTTAAAATCATTGGACAGGTTGACTGTCCTTACAGATAATGTGATTTTAAAAAATATATTACAGCTGTGGATGTCTGTTGATAATCCATACTATAATTTTTTTTCGACTTAATCTTTCAAGCGCTTTGGTCAGGGCATCAGAAGCATTGAGGATGGTTTTTGGATAGTTGAAACATGACTATAACAGCCTGTGTTTTTTTCAGTTCATCATATATTTTTGTGCATTACATTACGTTTGAGCTTTTCTTAAATATCTGTAAGTCCAAGTACAGCACTGTGCTGCACAGGGTGCCAAAACTACTTCTATGGTTGCTTCTGATTTTGGCTTGTTTGAAATCTCTCTCTGCTTGTGTTGTTAAATAGCCTGAATGTATTGTCATCCAGGTGAAACTGCTGCATTAAAGAGTTTTAAAAACTGCAACCTATTCATTGCTCCTTCACTGACAATTTAAACTGGTGACCTTTTTGCTGAACACAAGTGGCTTACAAAGCTGTTGTCTCTGTCCATAAAAAAGGCCCTTTCCAATGCTACTTGGACTAATATTGCATTCTGGTGAAGAACACCTTGTTTATAGCAACTGAACCTATAAAACTAGATAGGTTAAAGGATCAAGGGAAGTCAAGAGTAGGCATGTAAGCAGACAGAATCTTTGATGAGTATTCTAGACTGGTTGAATGGAGACATGAAAAAAGAGCCCAAAGGCTGGTTCAGAGGAGGCAACAATGGGCTCAATCTTTGCTGAGCAAGAAACATGTATAAAAACATCCGAACAGAAACATGTGGCAAAGAGAGACAGATAACACCTGAGGAAATATTGGAACATGATTTAAAAAGAAGACAAGAGGAGGCTAGGAACAAACTGGAAGTAACAATATTGACATTTTTTATTCACCTTGCAGTGGAAAACAAACATGGAGCTTCATAAGACCTACATTTGTAACTGTTAGTCATTTTTGCTCCTGAAAGACTAGATTTAAGACACAGAAATTAATTTAACTGCAGTAAAAGTGTGTACGGTATGTGTGTTGTGTATATATCTCAAAGCAGACGATTACATGCACCATGAAAACATACATAACCACTTTTTCTCAGCTTGAGAAGACAACCTTTCATGTTCATTCTGCAACCAAGATAGATGATGTCACAAGAAAAGGACAGTCAGGAACATAATGCTAGGGAATAAACTGATGATGACAATGTACCAAATTAGTTGTAAAGTGGCTTCAGCACCACAAAGCAAATGTTTTAAAGAGGCCGTCACAAAGGTCTGAGCTAACCCCATCAAAGAACTGTGGACAGGATTGATAAGGTGTGTGTGAGCAATTTACACAAAAATCCCTGACTCAGATACACCAGCTCTGTCAGAAGGAATGAGCCAAAACAGTTTTGATAACGTTATATCCGTTTGACCTCTACCCATGAAGAACTGAACACAGGAAGTTGGTACAACTATTGACCCAACAGTGCACTACTTAATGACTTAATCTACTTTCAGCTTCAACAGGAAGAAGAGGATTTGCAGGAAGGAAACTCTCTGATTACAGAGAGTTTATAAGAAAACAGTAAGACATAACACCATTCTTTCCCCAGGTTGAGCTGTAGGGGGAACAGATGTGGAGTACCATCTTGTAAGAAACTGAGAAAATGTATCCAAACTTTTTTACCACTGGATTCTGTTTGTTTATTGTTCTTTGGATATTTATTGGTCTCTTTAGAAACCTATGTGAAGAAATGGAAGGCAAAATCTAAACTAGGACTACTAGATTAGAAGGAATACAGCTTTATTCATTTTCACGATAACCTGAAGATCAGATAAATCATAATTAAACATATTGAGTAGCTAAAAATAGCAGACTGTTAATGCACTTCAACTCTGTAAGAACATCAGTCACATTTTCTTTTAAATTAACAAATGTTTCATCAATGCATTCGGCACATGTTCCCTGCTCCAGAAAGGTGAAGGTCTCTGGACATCCTGAAGTTGTGAACTCACTGGAGGTCTGTGAAGTTGGACACTGAGACAGCCCCCCACTGTAGGCCTGCAGGAATCCTTACAGCAGTGGTCCCCAACCCCTGGTCCGTGGACCGGTTCCGGTCCGTGTCTTATACTCTTTATGTAATGCATAACATGCTTTCATAATCTGCGTTTCATAACCTGATTACGCTCTGAGTTCGTGTTGTACCTTGAGATAGTAAGAGGTCATTCTGACCTGATTCGAACAATGGCTGGAATTCGTGGTCAGATATGAAACGGGAAATGGCCGCACGATTTTTGGAGAACCTGCCTGGGAGAGAGGAAATGGCCATTCTTCCTTCTCACGCAAGGATGCTTGTTAGAGAGTATAAAATTGGGGGAGTTCCTCATCTTGGCAGAGTCTGCCGTGGGTCGCGTACGGACGCCCGGCCACGTGATTGCTACTCTGCCTGGATCGACGGCTCTCTGGTCCATGTGTCAAGGTAAGAGCGATAGATATATTAGAGGACAATATATAGGATCACGTATCAGTGTATGAATGATTGATTTGCTGTGCAGCATTGCTTTGCTGTAATCTGTGGGGAATAAAAGACACATTTATTCTAGCAGATCAGCTTGTTGACTCATTTTTGTTGCCGATCACCTCCGATCCTGTCTAAAATTTCACAAAACACTTTGGAAAGTTTCTTTGCAAAGGGGAAAAGGCCCAGAGAAGAGACAGGAGGATGGATTTATCCCGGACCGGTAGGTGAGTCCCACATTACAAGCCGCTCTGTGTAACATGCAGCGACCGGCTGCTAATGAGGCAATGAAGCTTCAAACTGCTTCACCACGTAGAGACCAAGCAGGCTGTGGATATAAGCAACACTTCGGGTGTCATTGTCTCCATCACTCCCAGATGGGACCGTCTCGTTGCAGAGAAACAAGCTCAGTGCTCCCGTCAGTCATTATCGTGAGTTAAAATTTTCACCAAAGTAAAATGCTCGTCTTTGTGGCGCATCTGTTTCTTATTTTGAAGGGATATGTAAACGTTACCATAGCGACCAGAGCCAGAGAGCGTTTGGGCAGTGGTCGAGAGGAGATGAGTAGAGCTTGTGAGTCTTAAGTCTGGTTTAGACGGAAAGATTTAAGGATTGTCGGCCAATTCCCCAAACCTCGAGCTGATAAAAGTACAACAGGTTCGATCGGTTCGTGTTCAGCCACAAGGCAGGAGCAACACGAACCGATTCCAGTCACAAACATCGCGATTCCAGAAGAAAATCCACAAAATCCCCAACATAGCATACGGGAATTTAGAATGACCAAACACGGATGACGATGTAGAAACAATAGTGACAGTTTGTGGACTCATTTTAAGAGATAAAAGACGTAACAAAAAGAAAAGGCGGTGGATAAAAGACAGCGGGAGCAGCCGCTCTATTTGCTGCACTATGATTTGGA
>NW_006800641.1:8077-11706 GCF_000485575.1 Poecilia formosa | reverse complement strand
CTTTCTGATTGGCTACCTGTCACATTCAGCAGGTTGTATTCTCGTTCCCAGTCAGGGTAAACCCCACAGGCTGCGATAAAAAGGCCAAGACAACCTTTTTATCGCTGAATATACCCTTTTTATTGGATATATTCAGGATTTAGCGGGAACACCAACATGCAGAAGCCTTATCTGACAGTTCACGCCCGCCCAGAGTGTTGGTTTGAGGAAGAAAGAATCCAGTAGCAGTCAACAGAAATAATGGTTTCAAAATTTTGCTTTTCCTCACTAAAAATGTGACAGCAGAGACCAGGCAAAGTTCTGGCACACTCTCCTTTCATCAAAGTGACCTTTTCAGCATAACATCACTGTCATGATCCGTGTTTCTGTGTGTTTAGTTTTGAGTTTTTCTGTGTGATTCTGTTTCTGTCTTGTCCTGTCCTCCCCGTTGATGGTTTCCCAGGTGTCTCTCATTCCCTGATTACCCCTGTGTGTATTTAGTCTCACCTGTTGTCTGTGTTCTTTGTCGGATCCTCTTCTAATGTCGTCGTGTGTACCAGTCTGTTTCCTTGTGCTCCCTGTTGTTCTGTACCTCGACTTTATACAATAAATTCATCATTTTCATCATAACCTGGGTTCTCTGCGTCTCTCCTCACCACTACCACCTTATGACAATCACTGACTCTTTGATGCATTTTCTTAACTTGGAGTGCTACAAATAGCACTTAACAGAACTTAACAGAAAACTGGGCAGGAACACAGTGTTGTGATCGTTTTACAAAAAGTATGTTAAATCATTAAATGGTTCTAACTTTAGCACTGCAATGAACCACATAATTAATCTCCAGTTAATTAATGCTCCAGTTTGGGGGTGATTGTTTAGGGGTGAAGACCACTGTGGTCTTCACCTTCCAGGCCTTTTCCAGTTCTTCTCTGAGGCCCTGGTATTTCTCCAGTTTCTCGTGCTCCTTTTTCCTGATGTTGTGGTCACTTGGTATTGCTACATCCACAACAACGGCTTTCCTCTGTTCTTTATCCACCACCACAATGTCCGGTTGGTTCTCCATTACCATCTTGTCTGTCTGGATCTGGAAGTCCCACAGGATCTTAGCTCAGTCATTCTCCACCACTGTTCCCCACTTTGATCTCGGGGCTTCCAGTCCATATTCTGCACAGATGTTCCTGTACACTATGCCCACCACTTGGTTATGTCGTTCCATGTAGGCTTTCCCTGCCAGCATCTTGCACCCTGCTGTTATGTGCTGGACTGTCTCAGAGGCCTCCTTGCACAACCTACACATTGGGTATTGTCTGGTGTGGTAGATCCGAGCCTCTATTGCTCTGGTGTTTAGGGCCTGTTCCTGGGCGGCCAGGATGAGGGCCTCTGTGCTGTCCTTGAGTCCAGCTTTTTCCAGCCATTGGTAGGATTTCCTGATATCAGCCACTTCAGTTATTTGTCGGTGGTACATCCCATGTAGGGGCTTGATGGTACCGCCAGCACCTCATCCTCTGTTCCCCATTGTCTGAGACATTTGCTGAGCACATTGTCTGTTGAGGGCGATATATATATGAACATCAATATTAAAAGCAATAAATATCTTTGTTGTTTAGCTCATATGTGTTGTAATGGATAGAGAACTATTTAAATTAAGTTATCTAAATTATTCAAATTTGTATATTATTTATTGTAAATTATTTAAAGGATGTTGCAGGTTGTTTAATGATATTTGTCTGTTTTGATTACCACTGTTGGTGATTTATGTTTTGTTTTGTTTAATTGTATTTGCACTTTAAGTTTTTTTTTGTACCTCGCGGGCTGCCGTAGCCAAATGAGGGCAGGCCCTATAAAAGCTGGGAAATCACTGTATCAATGAATAACTTCAACAAACTGTCGGATGTGCTTGGCACTGCTGACGTTTAGCGTTCCCCGGTGAAAGCAGCGAGGTACGTTTTATTTGTTGTTTGTGTTGTAAGTTTATGTTTATATTCTAATATTTGTATCTGTTTAGTTTTCACGGTGACTATGGTGACTGAGATGGGTGTGGTGACTGTTTGATGATCCAAATCAAAGAAAATAAACAAGCCATGAAAATCACCCGTCGAGACTGCGCAAAAATTAATTCACGTGCTGGGGAGCTGCTACATGTGTATTTATTCAATAGTTTAATTTCTGAATTTGAAATTTAGCTTATTTTGTCTATATGCCTATTAAAATGTGATAAACTGTGATTATTTGAAAATTGCACGGTCTATAAGAAGTACCACCTATATATTGTACCAATGTTTAAAATCCAACCATTTTAAATCTAATATAAGCATCTACTTTCCCAGCTTGAAACCAACTCAAGAAAGCTTCCAGAATATCTGTCCAAAACCAGAGAGAGGAAATTCCCCAGTGAAACCAGGAAGTATCTTGTGCCAAGTAATTACAGCCAAAGTGGGCACTCCTTTTTTCAAAGTGCAATGCATTAGCTTCTCAATAAAATATTGATAAACATTCAACCCACTCGCCTCTACGATTACATTGCAATAAAGTGAAAAAAGTAGTGACTAGAGAAACACCCCTTTACAGCTCTTCACTCTGTGTTTTTCCTGTGAAATGGAAAAAGATGGACATGTTTGGGTCTCTGTATTGACAGGTGGGATATAGGGCTGAACTCAGGCCTGTAAATGTACAAGCCAAGACTGTACTGGAGGGATTTCTGTGGTGATGGAGTAAGTGGTTTGCTATGGCTGTAAAGCATACAGATCAGCTGTCCCTTAGACAATTCTCACAGCTTTAGTGCAGAAAGAGTTGGGGGGGGGGGGGTTCCACCCCCACCCTCCAACCACCTCCTCCTCTCCAGAGAAAGGTTTATAAAAATAGAACTATTCATTCTAAAAGGAGATTTTTTCTATCACAACAAGGCCATTTTCTCCCATGCCAGAATTATTATTCTGGAGCATCTAAATGGACATCAGTGATTTTCAACAGAGTACATTTTTGTTTTAAAATTTAAATCATCCATTCACATGGCTGTGCAAAGTACTGCTTCAAGTTTAATACAGCACGCAAGTGAGGGACCCTGGAACAGAAAAATCGTTTTATTGGTCATTTATATAGCTGCATATTTAGTGATATAGTAGTGAGATTGTTATGAAATACTCAGAGTAAAAGCATCCACCTCTTTGGTTAATGATAAAATTCTTGTATAACTTCTAAACAATTTTCCACAGTTATATTCAAAAGAAACAACACCTCCCTAACATTCAGGGATTATGTACTTTGGGGTTAAAGGACTATGGACTTGGAGTTTTTGTATAATTAGATCAAAACATTTTGTAAAAACATGTTTAAAACCAGATTATAGACACTTTAAATACCTGAATTTCAAAAAAGAAAGTTGAAAAGATGAGGCTGTTTAAGGTTTTTATGTGATCAAATAGCATGTGGGAAGAGACTATCTGTTCCAGCTGGCATTTGCAGAAAGCTCTCCGTAGCACCAACTTGAAGGTAAGGGTCCAGGATGTGTGGTGTGAGGGACCAGACTCAAACGAGGACAAAAAATGTTCAAAGTACAAAAAGGTTTCAATTTAATTCTTCAAAAAAATAATTAACAAAGCATAAAGATTTAAAGCAAGAATAAATCAAAGGAAAAGTAACAAATTTG
>NW_006800641.1:0-6443 GCF_000485575.1 Poecilia formosa | reverse complement strand
AGACAGTAAGCTTATTCCTCTAAACCAATCAAGATCCCTCATCTCCGGTCCCTACTAACATCTCCCTTCTCCGAACAGAACCCGAGCTGACCTGCCTACCCATCCTTTGGAGCACAGTTTGACTATACTCTTTAAAATACATTAAACTTTCACTGAACAGTGTTCTCTGGTTTTGTGTGAACTTGCATGTGGGTCAGGAAACTAAAATCCAACATCACAAGGTTGTTCTTATTTAGTTGCAGCAGGAAAGCTAAGGTTTTTATTTTTAATTGACTACTATTTGATGGTAAAATTATAAATTACAGATCCATCACATTTGAACATAAGTGCATTTCTTCCCACCTAAAACACTTATATGTCAATAGCAACCCAGGCACTTTACTGGAAATGTAATAATATGGTGCTTTTGTCTGCAGTCTTCATATTTTTCTCTGTCTAGTGGGAAAACCATGGGGTATAAACTACCGTATTTTCCGCACTATAAGCCACACCTAAAAACCTTCAATTTCCTCAAAAGCCGACAGTGCGCCTTATCATCCGGTGCACCTTATATAAGGACCAATATTGAGCCACAACAGGTCTAGCAACTACGGTAAGCAGCCGCCGACTTCATTTTCGCCCGTAGAAGAAGAAGCGCGCGGTGCATGCTGGGATAGTTGTCAGAACACTGGTTTGTAATCTATTAATAAAGTTTGACTGATCTATCAGGTCGTCTGCAGGTCATTTAGCACCACGTTCTCCACGAACATGCTGTGCGCAAATGGAGAAGGGTGACCATCGTCCGGCCACGCCCTGGCCCAGTTGCGGAAGGCTCTCCTCGTTGACCGGACCGTTTTTGTTGACATTCACTTTAGTGCAGCTCCATCTAGTGGATGCATAACATAACTCCAGCCTCTACTGTAGCATCTATTCTATGCGCCTTATATATGAAAAAAGTTTTAAAATAGGCCATTCATTGAAGGTGCGCCTTACAATCCGGTGCGCCTTATAGAGCGGAAAATACAGTACTAAAATATATTTATCTCAAGAACTTGAGGCTGACAAGTGTTTGGCTATTTCCTTGGTGAATAGAATGGTAAAACACTGATGAGGCACAAAATTATGACCACATGTCCAATAATGTTTTGGTCCACTTTTGGTTCTTAAGCTGCATTTACTCCACAAGGTATTCACTTCTGTAGGTCTGCTTCCACCAAGATGTTAGAAGGAGATTATTTAATTGTGAAGTGGGGCATAGTTCACCCAGCTGCATTGTGTTCAATTTGCAGTCTCAGCAGCCTTGCTCCACCCCTTCTCCACCTCTTTGTTCTCCTGAAGGACTGGAGCAGCTGAGATAACTCAAAGAACAAACAAAGGTTAAATCAAGCAAAACATAACAGTGTAAACTAAAATGTGCACACTTATTCTAGAATACAGTGTTATGATGTGTTGCCTTCTAAACAAAACCCAGTTATTCTGCAAATTAAATCTTAGACTTAAAGAAACCCAAATATACTAAATGTGGTGAGACTGAACTATTGTGTGTGGTGTGATTTGATATTACCACATTTGTGTGGCTGTAAATGCAGCCATCACAGGGTACAAGCGGCCAAAATGATTTTTTTCTGTAGGGTGTCTGGGCTCTCCCTTAACCCTTAGAAATAGACAAGGCAAAGGTAAACAACCCGAACAGCACACCCGTTGCCATGGCAACCTCCTGCGCGCCGAAAGCCGACCAGAGATTATGATAAAAACAGGCACGTGCAGAGGGAGGGGACAGTGGGTGCTTGAGCACCTGTCCCTTTTGCTCCTTGCCCCCGAGTGCCCTTTTGGTCTTTTTTTTTTTTTTTTTTTTGTATTATTCTTTCCTAAGCCCTCTTCTGACACATAACATGTACTAAAATTATTTGGTTTTTTGTTGGGGTTTTTTTGTACAACATAATAAGCCGGTCACCTTGTTACCTTTGACCTTTTGCCCGTGACGCATGATGCAGTTGCCTCTTGCACAGTGAGATAAGGCGGCTAACTGCGGAGCTCAACATAGCGAACGTTCCAGATTACAGAACAGGTTTTGGTGAATAAAAAAACCAAAACGTTTTTGGTGAATAAAGTGGAGTAGACTAGCTACTTGTCAGATGACAGAAAACATTGAAGTATTGTTTCTACTTCAGTACTGAGTAGCGGTTTAAGCAGAGAGGTAATGAAATACAACAGACACTGACAGGCCTCTGCGTCTGGCTTACTCTGAAGAACTACTGAGTGGGAGGAGACAACCAGGTGAGGAAAAACTGTTCTTATCTATCGATTCAGTATTTTTATTATACAGACATTAGGATGTTGTTGTTGTGCTATTAGCTAGCTGCTAGCTAACAACTTTGCTAGCAACGCAAGATAACTGAAAAGCTTCTTCCCTGTATTGTTAATGATATCAGTCATTCTTCAGTATTATTTATGCAATAGGGGCACATTGCCCGTCCAAAACCTATCATCTCCTTAATGGATATATCCAATCTTCTAATTCCCTTTGCTGCATAATGTACATTGCATTTATTCTAGCGTTAGGTAAATGTATCTTGAAGGAGAATAGCACTTAAATAAAAGTCCAACAAGGATATTAATTTAGAATTAAAAATAACTCATCCTGAATTACCTTGATAGATATAATGTATGTAATAAAAGTGTGTCATCAATGAAGAGGAAAAACTCAATCCAGACTTTAAGTTTAGGGTCTGGTTCGCAGAGTATGAAGTTACATTTTTTTCACAATTCAATGAAAAATAAAACTAACCTCAGTTAAGTAAAATAAAATTGTGATCAAAACTTTTGGAATTGTAATGATTTCTTTTTTAAAAACAAAAAGTTTTGTTTAAAAATCTTTTTCTTTTTTAATTAAATAACTCATTTTTGTCTCGTGAACTTAAAAAGCTATTTGCCAAACAAACTTTTATTTGCACTCAGAAATCTTTTGTTGTGATTTTGGGCCCTACCCACGACGTCATGTTAGAATCACAAGCAAAACTTTGAGTCACAAACAAAAACTTAGAATAGCAAGAAAATATTTCTGACATACACAAATAAGTTTGTTTTGGGAAAAAAAAACAACATCCATGAGACAAAAAGGTGTGATTTTAATTTTAAAAAAAAGTTTTTTAAAGCAAAACTCAGTAGGCTTTTCTCATGGTGACATGCATTAACAATTACATTTTTACTTTTGTTTTGTTTTTTTCTGCAGTTCCACATTAAAGTTTGATGCAGCTCTGCTTTCCTGAATGGACCTGCATCTCCACTGCAGTAGCAAACAGGCAGCTCTTTTTTTTATAGAGTATAGTACACTAAAATGTTGCATTGTACCCTTGTTTATATTTTTAATAGTGTAATTCTGTAAAGACAATATGTCTGGTGGTCTAGCTCTGATTTACATATCTTGCTAAATTGTGGGTTTGAATATTGCAATACTTTCCTACAACAAAATAGATCTGCAGATAAAATATCTTACATATGCATAGTTTTATGCTCTATATAGAGATTTTCCTTAGCTTTGATTGTATTTCTCACAATTTTGTAATTTATCATTGTTTATTAAACTCTGAAAGCTGAGTGGCTTTGTTAATATTCTGTACTAGAATGCTGTAAGATGTGCCCTTTTTTTTTTTTTTTTTGAGCACCTGCCCTTTTAGTGGTCTCTGCACAGCCCTGTTTAAAATATTAGTTGCCTCTGTTAGTCGCTGCCGCTCAGCTATTTTTCTGTCCATGAAAACCCGCCTACTCCTGTCTGGGGTCCAATCAGAAACTGAAATTTTAAGTTAACTTCCCTTGCAATCAAACTCTGTCAGAAAGTTTGATAGTACCTGTAAGAGAGTTTGATAGTATGTGTAAGAAAATTTGTAAGTTTTGGCCCATGGGGCCTCTCATATTAAACAATTCAACTGGAGAGCCGACACGCGTAACAATAACTAACATTAGACAAGGACCCGACAAGAGACAAAGGACACAGGTGGACTTAAATATACAGGGAGAGTAATCAGAAAAATGAGACGCAGCTGGGATCAATCAACAGGGAGGACAGGGCATCACAGAGACTCACGGGGAACAAGGATACAGAAAAAACCAAGAAATAAATACACAAAAACACAGATTGTCACATAAACAGCTTTACATACACATTAATATTCAAATGTTTCTATGAAAGAATTGAATATTAAATGTGGTGGGGGGGTTTTCTCACATGACTATATACAAACCAGACCAAAGATAATTACAAAAATTACAAGCAGCTTTTTGTGTATTTGTCTCAAATACACAAAAAACAACTCTGCAAGGGATAATCATAAAACTGTAAATGAATTGAAAACAAATTTGACAATTATTAATGGACAGTTACATACTTTATTTTATATCTTTACTAGTATTAGATGGTATCAGATGCTGTTTTAGGCATTTACAGAAACCATTTTGGATGTTGTTTTTCTTTTTTAATATTGTTTACTTTATCATAAATAAAAAAAGTCACGACGCTCCATTCAGCATCTGAAGAAATGACTGCTTGAATTGTTATAAAGAGGACTCTACAGATGATGTGAAGGAAAGATAAAGATGAAACAGAGATAAATTGCTAACTACAGCTGAGCAGTTTGAAATGTTTTGCCACTGTTTGCCAGTTATTGTTCTTAGCTCAAATGTTTAACAAGAAACTGGCAAACACAGGGAAAGATAAATTGAGATTTTAGGACAGTCACTGGGGCACTGAGACGAAATGACAGAGGAGAACACTTTTTACCTCTTGCAGAGAGCTGTATTGATTGGCAGCACTGCTCCTGATAGTGCATTTGGAGAAGATTTTCTATCACAGCGCAGATGAAGGAAAAAAGAACGATAATCCTAACAGCAACCTCACAAGCTGTGCTGAACACATCCTTCTTAAACCTACAGGAGCTGCCCCCTTTAGTTCCAGTGGCAGCCCCAGGAAAATGGTAAAGTACTTTGCAATATGACAGCCACTCTCAATTGGACATGCTTAAGGACAGCTGCAGTGCAAACAACAAGGTTATCAACATCTTGCACAGACAGCCACAGGCATTTTGGCTCCTTAAAAGGCTGCCACTCTGACCTTGCCCTGACCACAATCCTATTTTTTTAGATGATCAGAAATGAGGAAGCAGGCTAATGGGTCCTCCACAGTGGTGAGATGTCTCCCTGTCACACTTCATCTAGAGTGATGCTTTGGGATTGTTTCACCGCTCAGGCCGAGCAATTACTGCCCAATTCCAATCTACTCCTCAGCACAGCTATAATGAAAAATAATTAAGAGGCTGAAAATGAGTATTCGCATGAAATGGCTTCGGTGGTTGGAGACAATTGTAGTTGGCAGACAGCTACAACATAAGTGTGGTTTAATACAGTGAAGACACGTCATTATACCAGGTGCATTTGGCAACCTTCTGTGTCATTCCAGTCAACAGGACTGAACGCCAATACTTCATGGAGTTAAAACAAGATGTTGACATACGCCTTACTTAAAAACACATTTGATCAGACTACTAGACCTTTCTTGTTTTAGGGAAGTTAGGCTTATCTATTTTTTTCTTGCTGAATACAAAAGTAATAAACCATGTATTTTTAAGATACGCTTTTCTCATACTTTTTGCTCAAACTTGTGAGTTTACATTAATTTCCCTTGTATTTGGAAAGATTACCTTTCAAACTGTTTGACTTGGGTCATGTTTGGTATCCCTCCAGTTGCATCTCACAAAAGTTTTCTGGAATTTTGGTTCCTTCTTATTGAACTTGAGGAACTGAGTCAGGTTTGTATGCAAACACCTTTTCAACTGTACACGCTAAAACTCCTCAAAGAATGAGTTTGAGGGAAGGGTTTTGCTTTCACTGAAACATTGATATGCTTTCATTAAACTACATTATGGCTAATCTGTGGCATGGTTAGGGTCATTGTTCCTTTGTAAGACTGTTTTATACTTTCTTGGCAGATGTTTTGAGGTGCTGCTTCAATATTTACATATGATGTTGTTTCCTTGTGATGTAATCTATTTTGTGAAACACAGCAGTTCTTTTTGCAACAAAGACCGCACATCACGCTGACCCTATGGTTCAGAGATGGGACGGTGTCCTCAGGCTCCTAAGCTTACTCCTTTATTTCTATAAATGTAACAATAATCATTATGTCCAAACTTCAGTGTTATCTCTAGCAATGACCTATAATCAGTGTATGCAAATATTGAAATTGAAGAAAAATATAAATCTACTTTAAACATTACTCTAATCTCCTTATCTCATTATTTTTGTCAGACAGTGAGAAAAAATTATCTTTTATACAAAGCACATAAATATCAGTTTTAATTGTATAATTTGGGTTGTGCATGCAGCACAACTGTACTGTCTCATTAAATGCACACACACACACACACACACACACACACACACACACATACACACACACACACACACACACA